>NW_025048815.1:0-23661 GCF_016746365.2 Drosophila yakuba | reverse complement strand
TAATTTTCATTATATGTCCCCTTTAAGAGCCCATAAACTAATTAATTATTAAATCTGCGTTGGTGCTGGCGATGTATTTTAGGAGCGTCAAGGATGTGTGAACCAAGGACCAATACAAGGTGGGTTTGTAGTTTAAGAAATTAAGAATATGTTTAAAATAAGTACATCCGTTTTTTTTTGATAATCGAAATTAAATTCAATCGACATTTAGATATTAATCAAACAATTATCGACAAATAATTCGCAATATGAATTCGCATATAATTGTAAACAAATGGCCGATAAATATGCATAAAAATAATGTGCAATGTTGATCATTTAATTTGCTGCATAAAACATTTATCATGTTGAATATTTATTGTTGACTTCCATCTAATAACTAAACTACATTTTGTATATAGAATTCATTTATTCTTGCTGTCATGCATTAGACATTACATCTTTCTAACTCTTGGACACGTTATCGTTTATTACAATTCAAAACTTATATCAATTACGCTTACAAATAATTCCCAACTTGTTATGGTTTAATTTTCATTATATGTACCCTTTGAGAGCCCATAAACTAATTAATTACTTAAATCTGCGTTGGTGCTGGCGAAGTATTTTTAGGAGCGTCAAGGATATTGTGAACCAAGGACCAATACAAGGTGGGTTTGTAGTTTAAGAAATTAAGTAATTTATTTTATGTTTTAATTTTATTATTGTTTTAAGATAACTAATTATTAATTAATTGGTTGGTGCTCGTGTTTTTTAGGAGGTAAGATTTGTGAAGGATGCGGTGGTTTTGTTTAAATTAGAATATGTTTAAAATAAGTACATCCGTTTTTTTTGATAATCGAAATTAAATTCAATCGACATTAGATATTAATCAAACTATAATCGACAAATAATTCGCAATATGAATTCGCAATATAAATTGTAAACAAATGGCCGATAAATATGCATAAAAATAATGTGCAATGTTGATCATTTAATTTGCTGCATAAAAACATTTATCATGTTGAATATTTATTGTTGACTTCCATCTAATAACTAAACTACATTTTGTATATAGAATTCATTTATTCTTGGTGTCATGCATTAGACATTACATCTTTCTAACTCTTGGACACGTTATCGTTTATTACAATTCAAAACTTATATCAATTACGCTTACAAATAATTCCCAACTTGTTATGGTTTAATTTTCATTATATGTACCCTTTGAGAGCCCATAAACTAATTAATTACCTAAGTCTGCGTTGGTGCTGGCGATGTATTTTTAGGAGCGTCAAGGATGTTGTGAACCAAGGACCAATACAAGGTGGGTTTGTAGTTTAAGAAATTAAGTATATGTTTAAAATAAGTACATCCGTTTTTTTTGATAATCGAAATTAAATTCAATCGACATTAGATATTAATCAAACAATTATCGACAAATAATTCGCAATATGAATTCGCAATATAAATTGTAAACAAATGGCCGATAAATATGCATAAAAATAATGTGCAATGTTGATCATTTAATTTGCTGCATAAAACATTTATCATGTTGAA
This sequence comes from Drosophila yakuba, assembly GCF_016746365.2. Lineage (NCBI taxonomy): Eukaryota > Metazoa > Arthropoda > Insecta > Diptera > Drosophilidae > Drosophila > Drosophila yakuba. Next base: position 22,122 of record NW_025048815.1, on the reverse strand, counting down.
TATTTATTGTTGACTTCCATCTAATAACTAAACTACATTTTGTATATAGAATTCATTTATTCTTGGTGTCATGCATTAGACATTACATCTTTCTAACTCTTGGACACGTTATCGTTTATTACAATTCAAAACTTATATCAATTACGCTTACAAATAATTCCCAACTTGTTATGGTTTAATTTTCATTATATGTACCCTTTGAGAGCCCATAAACTAATTAATTACTTAAATCTGCGTTGGTGCTGGCGATGTATTTTTAGGAGCGTCAAGGATATTGTGAACCAAGGACCAATACAAGGTGGGTTTGTATTTTTAAGATAATTTTTTTTTTTTTTTTTTATTTTTATTTTTTTTTTTTTTTTTTTTAAGCTAAGGATATTAAAAAATAAGTTATTAGATAGAATAATAATTCCAACTTGTTATGTTTAATTTTCATTATATGTCCCTTTAGAGCCATAAACTAATTAATTTATTAAATCTGCGTTGGTGCTGGCGATGTATTTTTAGGAGCGTCAAGGATGTTGTGAACCAAGGACCAATGCAAGGTGGGTTTGTAGTTTAAGAAATTAAGAATATGTTTAAAATAAGTACATCCGTTTTTTTTGATAATCGAAATTAAATTCAATCGACATTAGATATTAATCAAACAATTATCGACAAATAATTCGCAATATGAATTCGCAATATAAATTGTAAACAAATAATGTGCAATGTTGATCATTTAATTTGCTGCATAAAACATTTATCATGTTGAATATTTAGTGTTGACTTCCATCTAATAACTAAACTAAATTTTGTATATAGAATTCATTTATTCTTGGTGTCATGCATTAGACATTACATCTTTCTAACTCTTGGACACGTTATCGTTTATTACAATTCAAAACTTATATCAATTACGCTTACAAATAATTCCCAACTTGTTATGGTTTAATTTTCATTATATGTACCCTTTGAGAGCCCATAAACTAATTAATTACTTAAATCTGCGTTGGTGCTGGCGATGTATTTTTAGGAGCGTCAAGGATATTGTGAACCAAGGACCAATACAAGGTGGGTTTGTAGTTTAAGAAATTAAGAATATGTTTAAAATAAGTACATCCGTTTTTTTGATAATCGAAATTAAATTCAATCGACATTAGATATTAATCAAACAATTATCGACAAATAATTCGCAATATGAATTCGCAATATAAATTGTAAACAAATGGCCGATAAATATGCATAAAAATAATGTGCAATGTTGATCATTTAATTTGCTGCATAAAACATTTATCATGTTGAATATTTATTGTTGACTTCCATCTAATAACTAAACTACATTTTGTATATAGAATTCATTTATTCTTGGTGTCATGCATTAGACATTACATCTTTCTAACTCTTGGACACGTTATCGTTTATTACAATTCAAAACTTATATCAATTACGCTTACAATAATTCCAACTTGTTATGGTTTAATTTTCATTATATTCCTTTGAGCCATAACTATTATTCTTTCTGCGTTGGTGCTGCGATGTTTTTTAGGACGTCAAGGATATTGTGAACCAAGGACAATACAAGGTGGGTTTGTAGTTTAAGAAATTAAGAATAATAATTCCAACTTGTTATGTTTTAATTTTCATTATATGTCCCTTTAAGAGCCCATAAACTAATTAATTACTTAAATCTGCGTTGGTGCTGGCGATGTATTTTTAGGAGCGTCAAGGATGTTGTGAACCAAGGACCAATACAAGGTGGGTTTGTAGTTTAAGAAATTAAGAATATGTTTAAAATAAGTACATCCGTTTTTTTGATAATCGAAATTAAATTCAATCGACATTAGATATTAATCAAACAATTATCGACAAATAATTCGCAATATGAATTCGCAATATAAATTGTAAACAAATGGCCGATAAATATGCATAAAAATAATGTGCAATGTTGATCATTTAATTTGCTGCATAAAACATTTATCATGTTGAATATTTATTGTTGACTTCCATCTAATAACTAAACTACATTTTGTATATAGAATTCATTTATTCTTGGTGTCATGCATTAGACATTACATCTTTCTAACTCTTGGACACGTTATCGTTTATTACAATTCAAAACTTATATCAATTACGCTTACAAATAATTCCCAACTTGTTATGGTTTAATTTTCATTATATGTACCCTTTGAGAGCCCATAAACTAATTAATTACTTAAATCTGCGTTGGTGCTGGCGATGTATTTTTAGGAGCGTCAAGGATATTGTGAACCAAGGACCAATACAAGGTGGGTTTGTAGTTTAAGAAATTAAGAATAATAATTTCCAACTTGTTATGTTTTAATTTTCATTATATGTCCCCTTTAAGAGCCCATAAACTAATTAATTAATTAAATCTGCGTTGGTGCTGGCGATGTATTTTTAGGAGCGTCAAGGATGTTGTGAACCAAGGACCAATACAAGGTGGGTTTGTAGTTTAAGAAATTAAGAATATGTTTAAAATAAGTACATCCGTTTTTTTGATAATCGAAATTAAATTCAATCGACATTAGATATTAATCAAACAATTATCGACAAATAATTCGCAATATGAATTCGCAATATAAATTGTAAACAAATGGCCGATAAATATGCATAAAAATAATGTGCAATGTTGATCATTTAATTTGCTGCATAAAACATTTATCATGTTGAATATTTATTGTTGACTTCCATCTAATAACTAAACTACATTTTGTATATAGAATTCATTTATTCTTGGTGTCATGCATTAGACATTACATCTTTCTAACTCTTGGACACGTTATCGTTTATTACAATTCAAAACTTATATCAATTACGCTTACAAATAATTCCCAACTTGTTATGGTTTAATTTTCATTATATGTACCCTTTGAGAGCCCATAAACTAATTAATTACTTAATCTGCGTTGGTGCTGGCGATGTATTTTTAGGAGCGTCAAGGATGTTGTGAACCAAGGACCAATACAAGGTGGGTTTGTAGTTTAAGAAATTAAGAATATGTTTAAAATAAGTACATCCGTTTTTTTGATAATCGAAATTAAATTCAATCGACATTAGATATTAATCAAACAATTATCGACAAATAATTCGCAATATGAATTCGCAATATAAATTGTAAACAAATGGCCGATAAATATGCATAAAAATAATGTGCAATGTTGATCATTTAATTTGCTGCATAAAACATTTATCATGTTGAATATTTATTGTTGACTTCCATCTAATAACTAAACTACATTTTGTATATAGAATTCATTTATTCTTGGTGTCATGCATTAGACATTACATCTTTCTAACTCTTGGACACGTTATCGTTTATTACAATTCAAAACTTATATCAATTACGCTTACAAATAATTCCCAACTTGTTATGGTTTAATTTTCATTATATGTACCCTTTGAGAGCCCATAAACTAATTAATTACCTAAGTCTGCGTTGGTGCTGGCGATGTATTTTTAGGAGCGTCAAGGATGTTGTGAACCAAGGACCAATACAAGGTGGGTTTGTAGTTTAAGAAATTAAGTATATGTTTAAAATAAGTACATCCGTTTTTTTTGATAATCGAAATTAAATTCAATCGACATTAGATATTAATCAAACAATTATCGACAAATAATTCGCAATATGAATTCGCAATATAAATTGTAAACAAATGGCCGATAAATATGCATAAAAATAATGTGCAATGTTGATCATTTAATTTGCTGCATAAAACATTTATCATGTTGAATATTTATTGTTGACTTCCATCTAATAACTTAACTACATTTTGTACATAGAATTCATTTATTCTTGGTGTCATGCATTAGACATTACATCTTTCTAACTCTTGGACACGTTATCGTTTATTACAATTCAAAACTTATATCAATTACGCTTACAAATAATTCCCAACTTGTTATGGTTTAATTTTCATTATATGTACCCTTTGAGAGCCCATAAACTAATTAATTACCTAAGTCTGCGTTGGTGCTGGCGATGTATTTTTAGGAGCGTCAAGGATGTTGTGAACCAAGGACCAATACAAGGTGGGTTTGTAGTTTAAGAAATTAAGAATATGTTTAAAATAAGTACATCCGTTTTTTTTGATAATCGAAATTAAATTCAATCGACATTAGATATTAATCAAACAATTATCGACAAATAATTCGCAATATGAATTCGCAATATAAATTGTAAACAAATGGCCGATAAATATGCATAAAAATAATGTGCAATGTTGATCATTTAATTTGCTGCATAAAACATTTATCATGTTGAATATTTATTGTTGACTTCCATCTAATAACTTAACTACATTTTGTACATAGAATTCATTTATTCTTGGTGTCATGCATTAGACATTACATCTTTCTAACTCTTGGACACGTTATCGTTTATTACAATTCAAAACTTATATCAATTACGCTTACAAATAATTCCCAACTTGTTATGGTTTAATTTTCATTATATGTACCCTTTGAGAGGCCATAAACTAATTAATTACTTAAATCTGCGTTGGTGCTGGCGAAGTATTTTTAGGAGCGTCAAGGATATTGTGAACCAAGGACCAATACAAGGTGGGTTTGTAGTTTAAGAAATTAAGAATAATAATTCCCAACTTGTTATGTTTTAATTTTCATTATATGTCCCCTTTAAGAGCCCATAAACTAATTAATTAATTAAATCTGCGTTGGTGCTGGCGATGTATTTTTAGGAGCGTCAAGGATGTTGTGAACCAAGGACCAATGCAAGGTGGGTTTGTAGTTTAAGAAATTAAGAATATGTTTAAAATAAGTACATCCGTTTTTTTGATAATCGAAATTAAATTCAATCGACATTAGATATTAATCAAACAATTATCGACAAATAATTCGCAATATGAATTCGCAATATAAATTGTAAACAAATGGCCGATAAATATGCATAAAAATAATGTGCAATGTTGATCATTTAATTTGCTGCATAAAACATTTATCATGTTGAATATTTATTGTTGACTTCCATCTAATAACTAAACTACATTTTGTATATAGAATTCATTTATTCTTGGTGTCATGCATTAGACATTACATCTTTCTAACTCTTGGACACGTTATCGTTTATTACAATTCAAAACTTATATCAATTACGCTTACAAATAATTCCCAACTTGTTATGGTTTAATTTTCATTATATGTACCCTTTGAGAGCCCATAAACTAATTAATTACTTAAATCTGCGTTGGTGCTGGCGATGTATTTTTAGGAGCGTCAAGGATGTTGTGAACCAAGGACCAATACAAGGTGGGTTTGTAGTTTAAGAAATTAAGAATATGTTTAAAATAAGTACATCCGTTTTTTTTGATAATCGAAATTAAATTCAATCGACATTAGATATTAATCAAACAATTATCGACAAATAATTCGCAATATGAATTCGCAATATAAATTGTAAACAAATGGCCGATAAATATGCATAAAAATAATGTGCAATGTTGATCATTTAATTTGCTGCATAAAACATTTATCATGTTGAATATTTATTGTTGACTTCCATCTAATAACTAAACTACATTTTGTATATAGAATTCATTTATTCTTGGTGTCATGCATTAGACATTACATCTTTCTAACTCTTGGACACGTTATCGTTTATTACAATTCAAAACTTATATCAATTACGCTTACAAATAATTCCCAACTTGTTATGGTTTAATTTTCATTATATGTCCCCCTTAAGAGCCCATAAACTAATTAATTACTTAAATCTGCGTTGGTGCTGGCGATGTATTTTTAGGAGCGTCAAGGATGTTGTGAACCAAGGACCAATACAAGGTGGGTTTGTAGTTTAAGAAATTAAGTATATGTTTAAAATAAGTACATCCGTTTTTTTTGATAATCGAAATTAAATTCGATCGACATTAGATATTAATCAAACAATTATCGACAAATAATTCGCAATATGAATTCGCAATATAAATTGTAAACAAATGGCCGATAAATATGCATAAAAATAATGTGCAATGTTGATCATTTAATTTGCTGCATAAAACATTTATCATGTTGAATATTTATTGTTGACTTCCATCTAATAACTAAACTACATTTTGTATATAGAATTCATTTATTCTTGGTGTCATGCATTAGACATTACATCTTTCTAACTCTTGGACACGTTATCGTTTATTACAATTCAAAACTTATATCAATTACGCTTACAAATAATTCCCAACTTGTTATGGTTTAATTTTCATTATATGTACCCTTTGAGAGCCCATAAACTAATTAATTACTTAAATCTGCGTTGGTGCTGGCGATGTATTTTTAGGAGCGTCAAGGATGTTGTGAACCAAGGACCAATACAAGGTGGGTTTGTAGTTTAAGAAATTAAGAATATGTTTAAAATAAGTACATCCGTTTTTTTGATAATCGAAATTAAATTCAATCGACATTAGATATTAATCAAACAATTATCGACAAATAATTCGCAATAAGAATTCGCAATATAAATTGTAAACAAATGGCCGATAAATATGCATAAAAATAATGTGCAATGTTGATCATTTAATTTGCTGCATAAAACATTTATCATGTTGAATATTTATTGTTGACTTCCATCTAATAACTAACTACATTTTGTATATAGAATTCATTTATTCTTGCTGTCATGCATTAGACATTACATCTTTCTAACTCTTGGACACGTTATCGTTTATTACAATTCAAAACTTATATCAATTACGCTTACAAATAATTCCCAACTTGTTATGGTTTAATTTTCATTATATGTACCCTTTGAGAGCCATAAACTAATTAATTACTTAAATCTGCGTTGGTGCTGGCGATGTATTTTTAGGAGCGTCAAGGATATTGTGAACCAAGGACCAATACAAGGTGGGTTTGTAGTTTAAGAAATTAAGAATAATAATTCCAACTTGTTATGTTTTAATTTTCATTATATGTCCCCTTTAAGAGCCCATAAACTAATTAATTATTAAATCTGCGTTGGTGCTGGCGATGTATTTTTAGGAGCGTCAAGGATGTTGTGAACCAAGGACCAATACAAGGTGGGTTTGTAGTTTAAGAAATTAAGAATATGTTTAAAATAAGTACATCCGTTTTTTTGATAATCGAAATTAAATTCAATCGACATTAGATATTAATCAAACAATTATCGACAAATAATTCGCAATATGAATTCGCAATATAAATTGTAAACAAATGGCCGATAAATATGCATAAAAATAATGTGCAATGTTGATCATTTAATTTGCTGCATAAAACATTTATCATGTTGAATATTTATTGTTGACTTCCATCTAATAACTAAACTACATTTTGTATATAGAATTCATTTATTCTTGGTGTCATGCATTAGACATTACATCTTTCTAACTCTTGGACACGTTATCGTTTATTACAATTCAAAACTTATATCAATTACGCTTACAAATAATTCCCAACTTGTTATGGTTTAATTTTCATTATATGTACCCTTTGAGAGCCCATAAACTAATTAATTACTTAAATCTGCGTTGGTGCTGGCGATGTATTTTTAGGAGCGTCAAGGATATTGTGAACCAAGGACCAATACAAGGTGGGTTTGTAGTTTAAGAAATTAAGAATAATAATTTCCAACTTGTTATGTTTTAATTTTCATTATATGTCCCCTTTAAGAGCCCATAAACTAATTAATTACTTAAATCTGCGTTGGTGTATGTATTTTTAGGAGCGTCAAGGATGTTGTGAACCAAGGACCAATACAAGGTGGGTTTGTAGTTTAAGAAATTAAGAATATGTTTAAAATAAGTACATCCGTTTTTTTGATAATCGAAATTAAATTCAATCGACATTAGATATTAATCAAACAATTATCGACAAATAATTCGCAATATGAATTCGCAATATAAATTGTAAACAAATGGCCGATAAATATGCATAAAAATAATGTGCAATGTTGATCATTTAATTTGCTGCATAAAACATTTATCATGTTGAATATTTATTGTTGACTTCCATCTAATAACTAAACTACATTTTGTATATAGAATTCATTTATTCTTGCTGTCATGCATTAGACATTACATCTTTCTAACTCTTGGACACGTTATCGTTTATTACAATTCAAAACTTATATCAATTACGATTACAAATAATTCCCAACTTGTTATGGTTTAATTTTCATTATATGTACCCTTTGAGAGCCCATAAACTAATTAATTACTTAAATCTGCGTTGGTGCTGGCGATGTATTTTTAGGAGCGTCAAGGATATTGTGAACCAAGGACCAATACAAGGTGGGTTTGTAGTTTAAGAAATTAAGAATAATAATTTCCAACTTGTTATGTTTTAATTTTCATTATATGTCCCCTTTAAGAGCCCATAAACTAATTAATTAATTAAATCTGCGTTGGTGCTGGCGATGTATTTTTAGGAGCGTCAAGGATGTTGTGAACCAAGGACCAATGCAAGGTGGGTTTGTAGTTTAAGAAATTAAGAATATGTTTAAAATAAGTACATCCGTTTTTTTGATAATCGAAATTAAATTCAATCGACATTAGATATTAATCAAACAATTATCGACAAATAATTCGCAATATGAATTCGCAATATAAATTGTAAACAAATGGCCGATAAATATGCATAAAAATAATGTGCAATGTTGATCATTTAATTTGCTGCATAAAACATTTATCATGTTGAATATTTATTGTTGACTTCCATCTAATAACTAAACTACATTTTGTATATAGAATTCATTTATTCTTGGTGTCATGCATTAGACATTACATCTTTCTAACTCTTGGACACGTTATCGTTTATTACAATTCAAAACTTATATCAATTACGCTTACAAATAATTCCCAACTTGTTATGGTTTAATTTTCATTATATGTACCCTTTGAGAGCCCATAAACTAATTAATTACTTAAATCTGCGTTGGTGCTGGCGATGTATTTTTAGGAGCGTCAAGGATGTTGTGAACCAAGGACCAATACAAGGTGGGTTTGTAGTTTAAGAAATTAAGAATATGTTTAAAATAAGTACATCCGTTTTTTTGATAATCGAAATTAAATTCAATCGACATTAGATATTAATCAAACAATTATCGACAAATAATTCGCAATATGAATTCGCAATATAAATTGTAAACAAATGGCCGATAAATATGCATAAAAATAATGTGCAATGTTGATCATTTAATTTGCTGCATAAAACATTTATCATGTTGAATATTTATTGTTGACTTCCATCTAATAACTAAACTACATTTTGTATATAGAATTCATTTATTCTTGTGTCATGCATTAGACATTACATCTTTCTAACTCTTGGACACGTTATCGTTTATTACAATTCAAAACTTATATCAATTACGCTTACAAATAATTCCCAACTTGTTATGGTTTAATTTTCATTATATGTACCCTTTGAGAGCCCATAAACTAATTAATTACTTAAATCTGCGTTGGTGCTGGCGATGTATTTTTAGGAGCGTCAAGGATATTGTGAACCAAGGACCAATACAAGGTGGGTTTGTAGTTTAAGAAATTAAGAATAATAATTCCCAACTTGTTATGTTTTAATTTTCATTATATGTCCCCTTTAAGAGCCCATAAACTAATTAATTATTAAATCTGCGTTGGTGCTGGCGATGTATTTTTAGGAGCGTCAAGGATGTTGTGAACCAAGGACCAATCAAGGTGGGTTTGTAGTTTAAGAAATTAAGAATATGTTTAAAATAAGTACATCCGTTTTTTTGATAATCGAAATTAAATTCAATCGACATTAGATATTAATCAAACAATTATCGACAAATAATTCGCAATATGAATTCGCAATATAAATTGTAAACAAATGGCCGATAAATATGCATAAAAATAATGTGCAATGTTGATCATTTAATTTGCTGCATAAAACATTTATCATGTTGAATATTTATTGTTGACTTCCATCTAATAACTAAACTACATTTTGTATATAGAATTCATTTATTCTTGGTGTCATGCATTAGACATTACATCTTTCTAACTCTTGGACACGTTATCGTTTATTACAATTCAAAACTTATATCAATTACGCTTACAAATAATTCCCAACTTGTTATGGTTTAATTTTCATTATATGTACCCCTTTGAGAGCCCATAAACTAATTAATTACTTAAATCTGCGTTGGTGCTGGCGATGTATTTTTAGGAGCGTCAAGGATGTTGTGAACCAAGGACCAATACAAGGTGGGTTTGTAGTTTAAGAAATTAAGAATATGTTTAAAATAAGTACATCCGTTTTTTTGATAATCGAAATTAAATTCAATCGACATTAGATATTAATCAAACAATTATCGACAAATAATTCGCAATATGAATTCGCAATATAAATTGTAAACAAATGGCCGATAAATATGCATAAAAATAATGTGCAATGTTGATCATTTAATTTGCTGCATAAAACATTTATCATGTTGAATATTTATTGTTGACTTCCATCTAATAACTAAACTACATTTTGTATATAGAATTCATTTATTCTTGGTGTCATGCATTAGACATTACATCTTTCTAACTCTTGGACACGTTATCGTTTATTACAATTCAAAACTTATATCAATTACGCTTACAAATAATTCCCAACTTGTTATGGTTTAATTTTCATTATATGTACCCTTTGAGAGCCCATAAACTAATTAATTACTTAAATCTGCGTTGGTGCTGGCGATGTATTTTTAGGAGCGTCAAGGATATTGTGAACCAAGGACCAATACAAGGTGGGTTTGTAGTTTAAGAAATTAAGAATATGTTTAAAATAAGTACATCCGTTTTTTTTGATAATCGAAATTAAATTCAATCGACATTAGATATTAATCAAACAATTATCGACAAATAATTCGCAATATGAATTCGCAATATAAATTGTAAACAAATGGCCGATAAATATGCATAAAAATAATGTGCAATGTTGATCATTTAATTTGCTGCATAAAACATTTATCATGTTGAATATTTATTGTTGACTTCCATCTAATAACTAAACTAAGTTTTGTATATAGAATTCATTTATTCTTGGTGTCATGCATTAGACATTACATCTTCTAACTCTTGGACACGTTATCGTTTATTACAATTCAAAACTTATATCAATTACGCTTACAAATAATTCCCAACTTGTTATGGTTTAATTTTCATTATATGTACCCTTTGAGAGCCCATAAACTAATTAATTACTTAAATCTGCGTTGGTGCTGGCGATGTATTTTTAGGAGCGTCAAGGATGTTGTGAACCAAGGACCAATACAAGGTGGGTTTGTAGTTTAAGAAATTAAGAATATGTTTAAAATAAGTACATCCGTTTTTTTGATAATCGAAATTAAATTCAATCGACATTAGATATTAATCAAACAATTATCGACAAATAATTCGCAATATGAATTCGCAATATAAATTGTAAACAAATGGCCGATAAATATGCATAAAAATAATGTGCAATGTTGATCATTTAATTTGCTGCATAAAACATTTATCATGTTGAATATTTATTGTTGACTTCCATCTAATAACTAAACTACATTTTGTATATAGAATTCATTTATTCTTGTGTCATGCATTAGACATTACATCTTTCTAACTCTTGGACACGTTATCGTTTATTACAATTCAAAACTTATATCAATTACGCTTACAAATAATTCCCAACTTGTTATGGTTTAATTTTCATTATATGTACCCTTTGAGAGCCATAAACTAATTAATTACTTAAATCTGCGTTGGTGCTGGCGATGTATTTTTAGGAGCGTCAAGGATATTGTGAACCAAGGACCAATACAAGGTGGGTTTGTAGTTTAAGAAATTAAGAATAATAATTCCAACTTGTTATGTTTTAATTTTCATTATATGTCCCTTTAAGAGCCCATAAACTAATTAATTACTTAAATCTGCGTTGGTGCTGGCGATGTATTTTAGGAGCGTCAGGATATTAACCAAGACAATAATTTTAAAAAAAAAAATAATTCCAATTTTATGTTTAATTTCATTATATGTCTTTAAGCCATAATAATTAATTATTAAATCTGCGTTGGTGCTGGCGATGTATTTTTAGGAGCGTCAAGGATGTTGTGAACCAAGGACCAATGCAAGGTGGGTTTGTAGTTTAAGAAATTAAGAATATGTTTAAAATAAGTACATCCGTTTTTTTGATAATCGAAATTAAATTCAATCGACATTAGATATTAATCAAACAATTATCGACAAATAATTCGCAATATGAATTCGCAATATAAATTGTAAACAAATGGCCGATAAATATGCATAAAAATAATGTGCAATGTTGATCATTTAATTTGCTGCATAAAACATTTATCATGTTGAATATTTATTGTTGACTTCCATCTAATAACTAAACTACATTTTGTATATAGAATTCATTTATTCTTGGTGTCATGCATTAGACATTACATCTTTCTAACTCTTGGACACGTTATCGTTTATTACAATTCAAAACTTATATCAATTACGCTTACAAATAATTCCCAACTTGTTATGGTTTAATTTTCATTATATGTCCCTTTGAGAGCCCATAAACTAATTAATTACTTAAATCTGCGTTGGTGCTGGCGATGTATTTTTAGGAGCGTCAAGGATGTTGTGAACCAAGGACCAATACAAGGTGGGTTTGTAGTTTAAGAAATTAAGAATATGTTTAAAATAAGTACATCCGTTTTTTTTGATAATCGAAATTAAATTCAATCGACATTAGATATTAATCAAACAATTATCGACAAATAATTCGCAATATGAATTCGCAATATAAATTGTAAACAAATGGCCGATAAATATGCATAAAAATAATGTGCAATGTTGATCATTTAATTTGCTGCATAAAACATTTATCATGTTGAATATTTATTGTTGACTTCCATCTAATAACTAACTACATTTTGTATAGAATTCATTTATTCTTGGTGTCATGCATTAGACATTACATCTTTCTAACTCTTGGACACGTTATCGTTTTATTACAATTCAAAACTTATATCAATTACGCTTACAAATAATTCCAACTTGTTATGGTTTAATTTTCATTATATGTACCCTTTGAGAGCCATAAAACTAATTAATTACTAAATCTGCGTTGGTGCTGGCGATGTATTTTTAGGAGCGTCAAGGATGTTGTGAACCAAGGACCAATACAAGGTGGGTTTGTAGTTTAAGAAATTAAGAATATGTTTAAAATAAGTACATCCGTTTTTTTGATAATCGAAATTAAATTCAATCGACATTAGATATTAATCAAACAATTATCGACAAATAATTCGCAATATGAATTCGCATATAAATTGTAAACAAATGGCCGATAATATGCATAAAAATAATGTGCAATGTTGATCATTTAATTTGCTGCATAAAACATTTATCATGTTGAATATTTATTGTTGACTTCCATCTAATAACTAAACTACATTTTGTATATAGAATTCATTTATTCTTGGTGTCATGCATTAGACATTACATCTTTCTAACTCTTGGACACGTTATCGTTTATTACAATTCAAAACTTATATCAATTACGCTTACAAATAATTCCCAACTTGTTATGGTTTAATTTTCATTATATGTACCCTTTGAGAGCCCATAAACTAATTAATTACTTAAATCTGCGTTGGTGCTGGCGATGTATTTTTAGGAGCGTCAAGGATGTTGTGAACCAAGGACCAATACAAGGTGGGTTTGTAGTTTAAGAAATTAAGAATATGTTTAAAATAAGTACATCCGTTTTTTTGATAATCGAAATTAAATTCAATCGACATTAGATATTAATCAAACAATTATCGACAAATAATTCGCAATATGAATTCGCAATATAAATTGTAAACAAATGGCCGATAAATATGCATAAAAATAATGTGCAATGTTGATCATTTAATTTGCTGCATAAAACATTTATCATGTTGAATATTTATTGTTGACTTCCATCTAATAACTAAACTACATTTTGTATATAGAATTCATTTATTCTTGGTGTCATGCATTAGACATTACATCTTTCTAACTCTTGGACACGTTATCGTTTATTACAATTCAAAACTTATATCAATTACGCTTACAAATAATTCCCAACTTGTTATGGTTTAATTTTCATTATATGTACCCTTTGAGAGCCATAAACTAATTAATTACTTAAATCTGCGTTGGTGCTGGCGATGTATTTTTAGGAGCGTCAAGGATATTGTGAACCAAGGACCAATACAAGGTGGGTTTGTAGTTTAAGAAATTAAGAATAATAATTCCAACTTGTTATGTTTTAATTTTCATTATATGTCCCCTTTAAGAGCCCATAAACTAATTAATTAATTAAATCTGCGTTGGTGCTGGCGATGTATTTTTAGGAGCGTCAAGGATGTTGTGAACCAAGGACCAATGCAAGGTGGGTTTGTAGTTTAAGAAATTAAGAATATGTTTAAAATAAGTACATCCGTTTTTTTGATAATCGAAATTAAATTCAATCGACATTAGATATTAATCAAACAATTATCGACAAATAATTCGCAATATGAATTCGCAATATAAATTGTAAACAAATGGCCGATAAATATGCATAAAAATAATGTGCAATGTTGATCATTTAATTTGCTGCATAAAAACATTTATCATGTTGAATATTTATTGTTGACTTCCATCTAATAACTAAACTACATTTTGTATATAGAATTCATTTATTCTTGGTGTCATGCATTAGACATTACATCTTTCTAACTCTTGGACACGTTATCGTTTATTACAATTCAAAACTTATATCAATTACGCTTACAAATAATTCCCAACTTGTTATGGTTTAATTTTCATTATATGTACCCTTTGAGAGCCCATAAACTAATTAATTACTTAAATCTGCGTTGGTGCTGGCGATGTATTTTTAGGAGCGTCAAGGATATTGTGAACCAAGGACCAATACAAGGTGGGTTTGTAGTTTAAGAAATTAAGAATATGTTTAAAATAAGTACATCCGTTTTTTTGATAATCGAAATTAAATTCAATCGACATTAGATATTAATCAAACAATTATCGACAAATAATTCGCAATATGAATTCGCAATATAAATTGTAAACAAATGGCCGATAAATATGCATAAAAATAATGTGCAATGTTGATCATTTAATTTGCTGCATAAAACATTTATCATGTTGAATATTTATTGTTGACTTCCATCTAATAACTAAACTACATTTTGTATATAGAATTCATTTATTCTTGGTGTCATGCATTAGACATTACATCTTTCTAACTCTTGGACACGTTATCGTTTATTACAATTCAAAACTTATATCAATTACGCTTACAAATAATTCCCAACTTGTTATGGTTTAATTTTCATTATATGTACCCTTTGAGAGCCCATAAACTAATTAATTCCTTAAATCTGCGTTGGTGCTGGCGATGTATTTTTAGGAGCGTCAAGGATGTTGTGAACCAAGGACCAATACAAGGTGGGTTTGTAGTTTAAGAAATTAAGAATATGTTTAAAATAAGTACATCCGTTTTTTTGATAATCGAAATTAAATTCAATCGACATTAGATATTAATCAAACAATTATCGACAAATAATTCGCAATATGAATTCGCAATATAAATTGTAAACAAATGGCCGATAAATATGCATAAAAATAATGTGCAATGTTGATCATTTAATTTGCTGCATAAAAACATTTATCATGTTGAATATTTGTTGTTGACTTCCATCTAATAACTAAACTACATTTTGTATATAGAATTCATTTATTCTTGGTGTCATGCATTAGACATTACATCTTTCTAACTCTTGGACACGTAATCGTTTATTACAATTCAAAACTTATATCAATTACGCTTACAAATAATTCCCAACTTGTTATGGTTTAATTTTCATTATATGTCCCCTTTGAGAGCCCATAAACTAATTAATTACTTAAATCTGCGTTGGTGCTGGCGATGTATTTTTAGGAGCGTCAAGGATATTGTGAACCAAGGACCAATACAAGGTGGGTTTGTAGTTTAAGAAATTAAGAATATGTTTAAAATAAGTACATCCGTTTTTTTGATAATCGAAATTAAATTCAATCGACATTAGATATTAATCAAACAATTATCGACAAATAATTCGCAATATGAATTCGCAATATAAATTGTAAACAAATGGCCGATAAATATGCATAAAAATAATGTGCAATGTTGATCATTTAATTTGCTGCATAAAACATTTATCATGTTGAATATTTATTGTTGACTTCCATCTAATAACTAAACTACATTTTGTATATAGAATTCATTTATTCTTGGTGTCATGCATTAGACATTACATCTTTCTAACTCTTGGACACGTTATCGTTTATTACAATTCAAAACTTATATCAATTACGCTTACAAATAATTCCCAACTTGTTATGGTTTAATTTTCATTATATGTACCCTTTGAGAGCCCATAAACTAATTAATTACTTAAATCTGCGTTGGTGCTGGCGATGTATTTTTAGGAGCGTCAAGGATATTGTGAACCAAGGACCAATACAAGGTGGGTTTGTAGTTTAAGAAATTAAGAATAATAATTTCCAACTTGTTATGTTTTAATTTTCATTATATGTCCCCTTTAAGAGCCCATAAACTAATTAATTACTTAAATCTGCGTTGGTGCTGGCGATGTATTTTTAGGAGCGTCAAGGATGTTGTGAACCAAGGACCAATGCAAGGTGGGTTTGTAGTTTAAGAAATTAAGAATATGTTTAAAATAAGTACATCCGTTTTTTTGATAATCGAAATTAAATTCAATCGACATTAGATATTAATCAAACAATTATCGACAAATAATTCGCAATATGAATTCGCAATATAAATTGTAAACAAATGGCCGATAAATATGCATAAAAATAATGTGCAATGTTGATCATTTAATTTGCTGCATAAAAACATTTATCATGTTGAATATTTGTTGTTGACTTCCATCTAATAACTAAACTACATTTTGTATATAGAATTCATTTATTCTTGGTGTCATGCATTAGACATTACATCTTTCTAACTCTTGGACACGTTATCGTTTATTACAATTCAAAACTTATATCAATTACGCTTACAAATAATTCCCAACTTGTTATGGTTTAATTTTCATTATATGTACCCTTTGAGAGCCCATAAACTAATTAATTACTTAAATCTGCGTTGGTGCTGGCGATGTATTTTTAGGAGCGTCAAGGATGTTGTGAACCAAGGACCAATACAAGGTGGGTTTGTAGTTTAAGAAATTAAGAATATGTTTAAAATAAGTACATCCTTTTTTTTGATAATCGAAATTAAATTCAATCGACATTAGATATTAATCAAACAATTATCGACAAATAATTCGCAATATGAATTCGCAATATAAATTGTAAACAAATGGCCGATAAATATGCATAAAAATAATGTGCAATGTTGATCATTTAATTTGCTGCATAAAACATTTATCATGTTGAATATTTATTGTTGACTTCCATCTAATAACTAAACTACATTTTGTATATAGAATTCATTTATTCTTGGTGTCATGCATTAGACATTACATCTTTCTAACTCTTGGACACGTTATCGTTTATTACAATTCAAAACTTATATCAATTACGCTTACAAATAATTCCCAACTTGTTATGGTTTAATTTTCATTATATGTCCCCTTTGAGAGCCCATAAACTAATTAATTACTTAAATCTGCGTTGGTGCTGGCGATGTATTTTTAGGAGCGTCAAGGATGTTGTGAACCAAGGACCAATACAAGGTGGGTTTGTAGTTTAAGAAATTAAGAATATGTTTAAAATAAGTACATCCGTTTTTTTGATAATCGAAATTAAATTCAATCGACATTAGATATTAATCAAACAATTATCGACAAATAATTCGCAATATGAATTCGCAATATAAATTGTAAACAAATGGCCGATAAATATGCATAAAAATAATGTGCAATGTTGATCATTTAATTTGCTGCATAAAACATTTATCATGTTGAATATTTATTGTTGACTTCCATCTAATAACTAAACTACATTTTGTATATAGAATTCATTTATTCTTGTGTCATGCATTAGACATTACATCTTTCTAACTCTTGGACACGTTATCGTTTATTACAATTCAAAACTTATATCAATTACGCTTACAAATAATTCCCAACTTGTTATGGTTTAATTTTCATTATATGTACCCTTTGAGAGCCCATAAACTAATTAATTACTTAAATCTGCGTTGGTGCTGGCGATGTATTTTTAGGAGCGTCAAGGATATTGTGAACCAAGGACCAATACAAGGTGGGTTTGTAGTTTAAGAAATTAAGAATAATAATTTTTTTTTTTTTTTTTTTTTTTTTTTTTTTTTTTTTTTTTTTTTTTTTAAAGATAATGGTGTAGTAAAATTAAGAATATGTTAAAATAAGTACATCCGTTTTTTTGATAATCGAAATTAAATTCAATCGACATTAGATATTAATCAAACAATTATCGACAAATAATTCGCAATATGAATTCGCAATATAAATTGTAAACAAATGGCCGATAAATATGCATAAAAATAATGTGCAATGTTGATCATTTAATTTGCTGCATAAAACATTTATCATGTTGAATATTTATTGTTGACTTCCATCTAATAACTAAACTACATTTTGTATATAGAATTCATTTATTCTTGGTGTCATGCATTAGACATTACATCTTTCTAACTCTTGGACACGTTATCGTTTATTACAATTATATCAATTACTACAAAAAACTTATGATCAATTTACCCTTACAAATAATTAACTTAAATCTGGTGTTGATGTTTTTAGAGTAAATTTAAAGACAATACAATTTAGTAAAATAAAATAATTTAATTTTATTTTTTTTCATTATATGTCCCCTTTGAGAGCCCATAAACTAATTAATTACTTAAATCTGCGTTGGTGCTGGCGATGTATTTTTAGGAGCGTCAAGGATGTTGTGAACCAAGGACCAATACAAGGTGGGTTTGTAGTTTAAGAAATTAAGAATATGTTTAAAATAAGTACATCCGTTTTTTTGATAATCGAAATTAAATTCAATCGACATTAGATATTAATCAAACAATTATCGACAAATAATTCGCAATATGAATTCGCAATATAAATTGTAAACAAATGGCCGATAAATATGCATAAAAATAATGTGCAATGTTGATCATTTAATTTGCTGCATAAAACATTTATCATGTTGAATATTTATTGTTGACTTCCATCTAATAACTAAACTACATTTTGTATATAGAATTCATTTATTCTTGGTGTCATGCATTAGACATTACATCTTTCTAACTCTTGGACACGTTATCGTTTATTACAATTCAAAACTTATATCAATTACGCTTACAAATAATTCCCAACTTGTTATGGTTTAATTTTCATTATATGTACCCTTTGAGAGCCCATAAACTAATTAATTACTTAAATCTGCGTTGGTGCTGGCGATGTATTTTTAGGAGCGTCAAGGATATTGTGAACCAAGGACCAATACAAGGTGGGTTTGTAGTTTAAGAAATTAAGAATAATAATTCCAACTTGTTATGTTTAATTTTCATTATATGTCCCCTTTAAGAGCCCATTAACTAATTAATTACTTAAATCTGCGTTGGTGCTGGCGATGTATTTTTAGGAGCGTCAAGGATGTTGTGAACCAAGGACCAATACAAGGTGGTTTGTAGTTTAAGAAATTAAGAATATGTTTAAAATAAGTACATCCGTTTTTTTGATAATCGAAATTAAATTCAATCGACATTAGATATTAATCAAACAATTATCGACAAATAATTCGCAATATGAATTCGCAATATAAATTGTAAACAAATGGCCGATAAATATGCATAAAAATAATGTGCAATGTTGATCATTTAATTTGCTGCATAAAACATTTATCATGTTGAATATTTATTGTTGACTTCCATCTAATAACTAAACTACATTTTGTATATAGAATTCATTTATTCTTGTGTCATGCATTAGACATTACATCTTTCTAACTCTTGGACACGTTATCGTTTATTACAATTCAAAACTTATATCAATTACGCTTACAAATAATTCCCAACTTGTTATGGTTTAATTTTCATTATATGTACCCTTTGAGAGCCCATAAACTAATTAATTACTTAAATCTGCGTTGGTGCTGGCGATGTATTTTTAGGAGCGTCAAGGATGTTGTGAACCAAGGACCAATACAAGGTGGGTTTGTAGTTTAAGAAATTAAGAATATGTTTAAAAATAAGTACATCCGTTTTTTTTTGATAATCGAAATTAAATTCAATCGACATTAGATATTAATCAAACAATTATCGACAAATAATTCGCAATATGAATTCGCAATATAAATTGTAAACAAATGGCCGATAAATATGCATAAAAATAATGTGCAATGTTGATCATTTAATTTGCTGCATAAAACATTTATCATGTTGAATATTTATTGTTGACTTCCATCTAATAACTAAACTACATTTTGTATATAGAATTCATTTATTCTTGGTGTCATGCATTAGACATTACATCTTTCTAACTCTTGGACACGTTATCGTTTATTACAATCAAAACTTATATCAATTACGCTTACAAATAATTCCCAACTTGTTATGGTTTTTCATATTGTACCTTAGAGCCATAATTAATACTAAACTCTTGTTGCATATTTTTAAGCTCAGATTGTACAAACCAACAATGGTTTATTAAGAAATTAAGAATAATAATTCCAACTTTTATTTAATTTATTATATGTCCCCTTTGAGAGCCCATAAACTAATTAATTACTTAAATCTGCGTTGGTGCTGGCGATGTATTTTTAGGAGCATCAAGGATATTGTGAACCAAGGACCAATACAAGGTGGTTTGTAGTTTAAGAAATTAAGAATATGTTTAAAATAAGTACATCCGTTTTTTTGATAATCGAAATTAAATTCAATCGACATTAGATATTAATCAAACAATTATCGACAAATAATTCGCAATATGAATTCGCAATATAAATTGTAAACAAATGGCCGATAAATATGCATAAAAATAATGTGCAATGTTGATCATTAATTTGCTGCATAAAACATTTATCATGTTGAATATTTATTGTTGACTTCCATCTAATAACTAAACTACATTTTGTATATAGAATTCATTTATTCTTGGTGTCATGCATTAGACATTACATCTTTCTAACTCTTGGACACGTTATCGTTTATTACAATTCAAAACTTATATCAATTACGCTTACAAATAATTCCCAACTTGTTATGGTTTAATTTTCATTATATGTACCCTTTGAGAGCCCATAAACTAATTAATTACTTAAATCTGCGTTGGTGCTGGCGATGTATTTTTAGGAGCGTCAAGGATATTGTGAACCAAGGATTAATACAAGGTGGGTTTGTAGTTAAAAATAAGTATATGTTAAAATAGTACATCCGTTTATTTTTGATAATCGAAATTAAATTCAATCGACATTAGATATTAATCCAAACAATTATCGACAAATAATTCGCAATAAGAATTCGCAATATAAATTTGTAAACAAATGGCCAGATAAATATGCATAAAAATAATGTGCAAGTTGATCATTTAATTTGCTGCATAAAACATTATCATGTGAATTATTTATTGTTGACTTCCATCTAATAACTAAACTACATTTTGTACATAGAATTCATTTATTCTTGGTGTCATGCATTAGACATTACATCTTTCTAACTCTTGGACACGTTATCGTTTATTACAATTCAAAACTTATATCAATTACGCTTACAAATAATTCCCAACTTGTTATGGTTTAATTTTCATTATATGTACCCTTTGAGAGGCCATAAACTAATTAATTACTTAAATCTGCGTTGGTGTGGCGATTATTTTTAGGAGCTCAAGGATATTGTGAACCAAGGACCAATACAAGGTGGGTTTGTAGTTTAAGAAATTAAGAATAATAATTCCCAACTTGTTATGTTGTAATTTTCATTATATGTCCCCTTTAAGAGCCCATAAACTAATTAATTACTTAAATCTGCGTTGGTGCTGGCGATGTATTTTTAGGAGCGTCAAGGATATTGTGAACCAACGACCAATGCAAGGTGGGTTGTAGTTAAAGAAACTAAGAATAATAATTCCCAACTTGTATTGTT
>NW_025048814.1:7500-14664 GCF_016746365.2 Drosophila yakuba | reverse complement strand
GAAGAGACGTCGTACGTGAATAGCCAAATGACACGCGGCCGCTGAAGCCGGTTGAAACAACTGGGTTACTTTAAAACGGCAGAAAAAAAAAAAAATAAATAAATAACTTGACTCCAACAACCCATCGGGCAAAAAAAATACTGGGAATGGACAAGAGAGTTGGGAACGGTCGTTTAGGCAAGAAGATCCGAGATCTCGATGTCGTCGGACATGAATATGTGAATACAAATATTAATATTTCGTTGCTCGAACGTTGATCTTTCTTATATTTTGTTGGGTCAGAAAACCAAATTAGGTCCACGAAAGGTTGATCTTGTCCCGTTATCCGAAAATAATTAATTAATAATTCATAAAATATTAGTCGCAAAAATTCACTTATTCTCCAACTTAATAATTGCGAAGCCTGCGGTGGAATTAAAACCTTGGCTATTATGCTATCGGCAAGCAGTGTTTGCGTAAGGGACGCAAGAGAGCGGGAGAACAAACAACAACAATAACGCGGCCTCTGCAGCGGCTAAATCGAATCTTTGAGCAAAAAAATCGATTGCGGTCCCGCTATTATGGATTTGTAATAATGCTTCGTTTTTAATGTTTGTTGTTTTTGGGTCGCTTTGAATTTGTATTTATATTAATTTCGTACCGAAGGTTAGTACCTGGAATATGGCAGATAATATATGTGTATGGAATATATGGGCATGCATGTATGTGTAAGGGCACAGTAAAGCGTCGAGAAGTGGACAGTATTTGGATGTACTGAATGTCTGTAAAAGGTCCGAAAAATTACGTGGAAAAAAAATGGCACACACCAAGATAAGAAAAAAATATCGCAAACACGGCGGACTTTCCGGGGAACAAGGAATTTTGCGAACATTAATTATGCCTTTTTTCTCACCACACATTTTCACTTTTCGTTTTGCAAAAGCGGGGAGCTAAAATTGCGCCGATATAAAATTGTGTACATATGTATCTACACATGTATGTGCAAGGATGTATGGGATGAATGTATGTGTTACTATGTATAATGTATGAACATATGTTAATATGTATGATGTATGAACATATAAAAATATGTAAATACATATGCTGCGACCGTTTGCACGTTGATGTACGTAAATAGAACGGCGGCGCTTATAGAAGTGAAGCGAAGACGGGTTGAAAAGAAAAATGTCGATCGATGAGGTGAAGTGAATTTCTCACCTGCCGTTGTATCGGAAAGTTCACGGATGTGGAACTGACACGGAAAGTAGTCTTACAACAGTGCGACCGAAATTGAATGTTTGGAGCTCTGCTGAGGACCGGCAGTGAGAAAATTAAAGAAGGCTCGTACTTATCTTGGCGGAACAAATGGCCGGGAACTGCTGGCAGTCGGGAAGACTATCCGGCTCGAAGGGCCAATGTTTGTAGGGATCGATCATCCTCCAAGCATAAGCGGCGAGCTGTTGGCGAACAGATAAATTCCCTCAGCGCAGAGCAAAATCCGAAAAAAACACCACACAGTGGTCGAAGGAGAAGAACGAAGAAACGGGGGCGTCGTTGTTATTAGTTATGCTTTATTTAGCTGCATACATGCGACTAAAGTTAGACCTTAAACTAGAGCGACGCTCCTACCCGCTTCACTTCGCTAACGCGGGCTCAGGTGATCGACGGCGGTGTACTCAGTTATATCTTTATACCTACCTTTCCAGAAATAATTTAAATTTTTCTATTAGGGTCACCGGGTTGATTAGCGCCATTCCATGATTTTAATATTTTATTGCCCATTATTTTGAAAGTATCAATTGAAACATGTTCAAAGATATTTTGGGTTGTTGGGTTCAAAGAGATTTGGGTTGTGAAGAATTTAATTAGTTTATTAAAAATATTTAACTTTGGTGGCAGGAATAATTAGTTTAAACTCGGAACTACGACAACGAAAAAATGCGTGTGCTCGTGTTGAATTCAATTTTTCGACTTCATTTCTATTTAACATATGTGTTCTTAGGCCTAGCTTAACAGAGGTTGGCGAAGACGGGGCGAATTCGCAAAGAGCGAGAGAGAACTTTATTATGCTCCCGCCTTCGCCCTAATCTAACTTACACTAGACTTCAGATTTTTTCTACTTCACAATCCAACAATAAAAAACAAACAATAAACAATAACCGACAATCTGAGTTCCACCAACACCGGCCCCGGCAGCGGCGCCAGCTTGTGGATCGCCCTCCGGAAGATGGCTCCATCACTCCTCCTAAGGTCGACGACCCTGACCTTGCCGTCCTCTCCTGCGTGCGTCGCGACAATCCTTCCCAGGAGCCACTGTTGACGCAGCATGTTGTCCTATGCCACGACGACGAGTTGGCCATCCTCGAAGTTGGCCTTCTCCTCGTGCCACTTGCCCCGAACCTGAAGGCCCAGGACATATTCCCGGGACCATCGCCGCCAGAACGTTTGCCTGACTGACGAGACAAGCCCCCATCGCCGCAAGCAACTGAGACCCGCCTGGTCCGGGGTCCGGAGTGCTGGTGCTGCGATGAGCGGCCCGCCTGTCAGCAGGTGACCGGGAGTTAGCGCCTCTCCGTCGCTTGGGTCCTGGCTGAGCGCTTCGAGGGGCCGCGAGTTCATTGTGGCCTCGATCCCAACGAGGACTGTTGGCAGCTCTTCGGCGTTGAGGAGTGCGCTGCCCACCGCTCGTAGGAGTAGGTGCTTTGCAGTTTTCACACCTGCCTCCCATAGTCCGGCCATGTGCGGAGCCCGAGGGGGTGTGAACGCAAATTCGCAGCCGCTTTTTGATGCGAACTCGCGAATTGCATCCGTCTGCTCCTCGATCGCGAAGAGCCAGGAAATGGCGACTCGCTCCGACGAAGTTCGTCGCGTTGTCGCAATGCACCGTCTGCGGACATCCTCGTCGACCAATGAATCTTAGGACAAGCAACGTAGGATTTATACGGGGGCCTTCCTCGAATTTTTAATGTCGTATAGACAGGGCCACAAAAATCAACGCCACATATCGCAAATGGGCGGAGAGCACGGAGTCTATCTGCGGGTAAATTTCGCATAATTTGTGTCATCAGTCGAGGCTTGCATTTGAAGCAGCGCACACATGATCGAACTGTCTGACTGCAGAGTTCCTGAGCGTTTACGGTCCAAATACGCTGTATTTGGAGGGTCGACATGAAAATTGGAATGGTGCAAATGCCGGACGTAGCTCTGCTCAAAATGCGAGCGTTTCGTCAACAGCAAGGGAAACTTGGCATCATATGATATAGGAGCGTTAGCTAGTCGCCCTCCAACTCGCAACAACGAAAAGTTACACCAAGTGCCTGTATCCTCATGGATGAATGGGTTCAATCGCTGAAGACTTGGGCCGACCTTAGAGCCTTTACGAACCTTTTTTATTTCTACTTGTTACTCGTGCTTTTGTACTATTTCGACAATCTTATGAAACGCTTCATTATATTCAGTCGGCGACAGAGTTTCTTCGAAAACTATACTCTTGTCTTTGCATTTTCTTATAGAGCGGGACATATAAGCGAACACTCTAAGCAGTTTGAGGTGTGACGAAAA
This sequence comes from Drosophila yakuba, assembly GCF_016746365.2. Lineage (NCBI taxonomy): Eukaryota > Metazoa > Arthropoda > Insecta > Diptera > Drosophilidae > Drosophila > Drosophila yakuba. The sequence goes on along the minus strand of NW_025048814.1, from coordinate 11,124 downwards.
CCCCTCGACGACATCCAGCAAATCGGAAGTTTGCACAGCAGCGGTCAGCCCGACCACAGTCTTTCTAGCTTCCTGACGCAAGACTTCCTCATCCGGCTCGAAATGCGCATTTTTGGGCCAGTTTTTCACAACCTCTCGAAACGAAATCTGCTGGGTTCTGCTTTGTGGGAACATGCCGCCATGTAGCTTCTCCTGACCATTCTTGAATCTCCGCTACCCTGTTCGAAACGAATATCGACAACAAAGATGGATGAGATCGAATCCAGTGAAGAGTAACTTCAGAGTCCGACCAGTATACAATTCGTTCGATAGGAACTTTTAATAAGGGTTTGATTCTATGGCAGAGATCTGCGAGAAGGTTATTGGCACATAACTCAAGCCTTGGGAGCGTTTTGGTCTTGAGCGGCGCTACTTTTGACTTTGAAGTCAACAACGATAATTTAAAACCTTCGGCAGTTTTGCTACGAATATAGACGCAAGCTCCATAAGCTCTCATGGAGACGTCGTCAAAGGCATGTAGCTGTACCGGTGACAATGGGTCGGTATGCACGAACCGAGGAATCGATATCTCATCCAGTTGAGACAAAGTGCTTTTTAGCATATTCCAAGCTGTTTCCAAATGCATCGGAATTGACTCATCCCAATTTAGCTTATTAAGCCAGAGTTTCTGCAATAGGATCTTTCCTTTAATCACAATGGGACTTAACTACCGAGGGGGTCAAACAGCTTCGATATCACCGATAGTATGTTTCGTTTTGTCGCTCGGAGACCCATGACAGAAGTGTCAATTTTGAACTTGAAGGCATCTTCGCTAGGCAACCACGATATTCCTAACGCATTAGTTGACTCTGAATCCAAGATAGGTATCGACCTAACTGTGCTCTTAGATGCAGTGACCTCAGGTGAGTTTGAAAACCACTTTGTCAATTCAAAACCTGCTGTTTGAAGAACCTGGGACACTTCAGACTTAATTGTCTTTAGCTCCTCTCGAACACGATGCGCAACTTTGTTGACGTACTCTGGGGTCTTAACACGCATTGATGGGGAATGACATAATGTGGAGTGGAAGGGATTTTGTTGTCTGTAGGCGACAAATGACCTAGGGCGAGATATTCTTCCATGATTTCCAAGAACATGGTCTTCAAGTTAGGATCTCGAGACAACCTTCGCTCAAGCGACAAAAACCGCCGTTTTGCAACCTCGAAGGAGTTGCCTAATCCATTTGGATCAGATTTAAACGGCAGCCTAACTTCAAACCGACCTGATGGCAATACCTGAGTAGTCTTCCTATAATGGTCTTCACATAACTTGTGCTCTGGCGACAGAATTTTCTTTGGATTTGGCATTTCCTCCAGCGACCTAAATTTTTTGTGACTTGTAGAAATATGGGTCTGCTAATGGTAAGTTCTTCGGGATCTTCCAATCACTGACGTTCACCGACTGATAAGGATGGTAACTGGAGATCGATTTTAAGATCCAGAAATCGAACGAGAACTCACTACAATTTATTAGCGACTTCACCACTGTGTGTACCTTTTTCTTGACTTGAGAATTGGACTCGCCAATACCAAGTAAGTTGATACACGACTCCTCTCTACGAATCTGTAAGCGGTTCGCCAGTTCTTCTGTTATAAAATTCGTTTAAGACCCAGAGTCCAGCAGAGCTCGGGCTAACACGTATTCTCCGTTTTTCGTACGGACGCTTACGATTGACGTAGCCAAAATCACCCTGTCCAAGGACGTGGCATGCATAACATGTGCCGTGGAAGGCTGATCTTGGTTAAAAGGAGGATACATGGTCTCTGGCGGGGGTGGCAACGCTAAACTGTTCTCAGGCACTGTATATCTATGAAGCAGAATATGGTGTGAGCGGTCACAAGCTCGACACTTTTTGCCATTGCATTTCGAAACAGTATGGCCTCTTTGCAGACAATTAATACATAAGTAGGCAGACTTAACAAACTCGAACCTTTGCATTACAGAGAGACGCCCAAACGGGCTACAGTTCTGTAGCAAATGATCTGCTGCATTGCAATAGCTACAAGTTTGCTAAGGCTTGCTGTTGGAGGAGAAAACGAGAATGAGCTACGATTATGTGGCTTGCTCGACACAATTTTATTTTGCTTCGGCTTTGTCGATTCTTCAGCTGATAAATGCTGATATCGGCGATTTAAAATTTTTTCAAAATCGAGCCCAAAGCGGCAAAGTCTCATAATCGAGCTGTTCCTCCCATTTTTGTTTGGTCACTGGGTCGACTCTATTCAATACCAAATATATCAACATTGCATTCGAAATTTTTGTATCATCTCCTATCGAAAACAGAGAACCATAAATCGAAGAAACAGTATCGATAAGTTTTATCAAGGAGGAAGCGGACTGATGCGATATTTTAGGCAGACTAAACAATGTTGATATATTATTCATAAAGATGAGGCATTCGTTATCGTAAACCTTTTTTAAACTGGCTAGTGCCTATTCGTAATTGCTCTCGGTGACTTGGTAAGCTTTAACTGTTCCTAAAGCTTCATGAAATTAAATGGTTAAATTTTTCAATAACTGGAATGCTGGCGTCTTTATGAACCAAAGTTTCGAAAAGGCTGATGAAATTTTTGAACTTCGAATAATCTCCACTGAATTTTGGCAATGCCAAATTCGGAAGTCGGGCAGTTGAAGCTACAGCAGCTGACCCCGCAGCTTCGCTGACGCTTGCCACCTTCAAGGCAGACAACAGGGACATTATTTTTGCCTTGGTTCATCGCTACAATCTATGTCTTCTATCTGTTCTTGTAATTGATTTGCCTTACTAATTGAAGCATTAAAGTTTTCTAGTCGACATTACAATTCTTCCTCTAATGGCGGAATCGATCCCGTTTCTAATCGCTCATTTCATCGGCGAATTGTTCTGACCCGACTTTGGTTTCTAGGCTCATTTTAAGTTAAATATTTAAATTAATTATACCCGTTACTCGTAGAGTAAAAGGGTATACTACATTCGTTGAAAAATATGTAACAGGCAGAAGGAAGGGTTTCCGACCATATAAAGTATATATATTCTTGATCAGGACCAATAGCCGAGTCGATATGACCATGTCCGTCTGTCCGTCTGTCCGTCTGTCTGTCCGTCCGTATGAACGCTGTGATCTCAGGAACTACAAAAGCTAGAAAGTTGAGATTAAGCATACAGACTCCAAAGACATAGACGCAGCGCAAGTTTGTCGATTCATGTTGCCACGCCCACTTTAACGCCCACAAACCGCCCAAAGCTGTTACGCCCACACTTTTGAAATTTTTTCATTTTTGTATTGGTCTTGTAAATTTCTATCGATTTGCCAAAAAACTTTTTGCCACGCCCACTCTAACGGCCACAAACAGCCCAAAGCTGCTACTCCCACACTTTTGAAAAATGTTTTGATATGTTTTCATTTTTTTATTAGTCTTGTAAAATTCTATCGATTTGCCAAAAAACTTTCTGCCACGCCCACTATAACGCCTACTAACCGCCAAAAACTGTGTTTAAGACTCTCCTTCTCCCTTCCACTAGCTGAGTAACGGGTATCAGATAGTCGGGGAACTCGACTATAGCGTTCTCTCTTGTTAAATTTTATTTCCGAATTAGCTAAATAA
>NW_025048814.1:0-5000 GCF_016746365.2 Drosophila yakuba | reverse complement strand
CCGTCCGTATGAACGTCGAGATCTCAGGAACTACAAAAGCTAGAATGTTGAGACTAAGCATACAGACTCCAGGGACATAGACGCAGCGCAAGTATATCGATTCAGGTTGCCACGCCCACTCTAACGCCCACAAACCGCCAAAAACTGCTACGCCCACACTTTTGAAAAATGTTTTGATATTTTTTCATTTTTGTATTGGTCTTGTAAATTTCTATCGATTTGCCAAAAAACTTTTTGCCACGCCCACTCTAACGCCCACAAACAGCCCAAAGCTGCTACTCCCACACTTTTGAAAAATGTTTTGATATGTTTTCATTTTTTTATTAGTCTTGTAAAATTCTATCGATTTGCCAAAAAACTTTCTGCCACGCCCACTATATACTATAGCGTTCTTTCTTGTTAAATTTTATTTCCGAATTAGCTAAATAAATGGCCGAAACAAATTATCTCAAATCAGACCGACAATATAATTTAATAACCTTCGAATCAATAATTAGAAATTTATAAAACCAAAACAGGAGAGAACGCTATAGTCGAGTTCCCCGACTATCTGATACCCGTTACTCAGCTAGTGGAAGGGAGAAGGAGAGTCTTAAACACAGTTTTTGGCGGTTAGTAGGCGTTATAGTGGGCGTGGCAGAAAGTTTTTTGGCAAATCGATAGAAATTTACAAGACCAATACAAAAATGAAAAAATTTCAAAACATTTTTCAAAAGTGTGGGCGTAGCAGCTTTGGGCGGTTTGTGGGCGTTAGAGTGGGCGTGGCAAAAAGTATTTTTGCAAATCGATAGAAATTTACAAGACCAGGATCAGGATCAGTAGCCGAGTCGATCTGGCCATGTCCGTCTGTCCGTCTGTCCGTCCGTCTGTCCGTCTGTCCGTCCGTATGAACGTCGAGATCTCAGGAACTACAAAAGCTAGAAAGTTAAGATTAAGCATACAGACTCCAGGGACATAGACGCAGCGCAAGATTATCGATTCAGGTTGCCACGCCCACTCTAACGCCCAAAAACCGCCCAAAACTGCCACGCCCACACTTTTGAAAAATGTTTTGATATTTTTTTCATTTTTGTATTGGTCTTGTAAATTTCTATCGATTTGTCAAAAAACTTTTTGCCACGCCCACTCTAACGCCCACAAACCGCCCAAAGCTGCTACGCCCACACTTTTGAAAAATGTTTTGAAATTTTTTCATTTTTGTATTGGTCTTGTAAATTTCTATCGATTTGCCAAAAAACTTTTTGCCATGCCCACTCTAACGCCCACAAACCGCCCAAAGCTGCTACTCCCACACATTTGAAAAATGTTTTAGTATGTTTTCATTTTTTTATTAGTCTTGTAAAATTCTATCGATTTGCCAAAAAACTTTCTGCCACGCCCACTATAACGCCTACAAACCGCCAAAAACTGTGTTTAAGACTCTCCTTCTCCCTTCCACTAGCTGAGTAACGGGTATCAGATAGTCGGGGAACTCGACTATAGCGTTCTCTCTTGTTTTTAATTTCATAAATTATTAATTTATTGTTCGAAATGTATATTAAATATTTTTCTGATGAGAACAACGAAAACAAATTATTTAAATTAAAATTCAAGTCACGCAGTATCAATTAATAGTGACGCCGAAAAGGGTATACCCGCAGAATACAGAGTAGAGCGTCACTTGACGGTCCGCTAATCTAAGCGCGTCAACGAAAAAGGGCCAAACAACAACAACGCAGGTAGCGGTGCAAAAGCGAAGCGAAAACGAAAAGTTCACCGCTGCAGCTGCTAGTATATAAGGCTGTCTGTGTATTAGTGCACAAGCTTGGATTAACTTCCCCACTATTAATGCAAGTTTCAACGAACGAGAGGGGGAAGGGGGGCGACAGTGATTGCAATAATACAGTACAAAATAATAAATAAATGTTGCGTCCAAAGCGATTCAATATATGTATGTGTATTTATTTTATAAATTTATTCAATAAATTGAATAATTTGCATGCAATCTAGCTCTACTATATTGATACGTACATATGTGCCAAGAACTGAAAGCGAGGTGCAATATTCCAGCACAAGACAATAAACATTAAATTTGTCTATAACTCTAGCTTTCAATTTTTTGCACAAATACCTGTGGTTTCCAAATGCTAATTTTAGCGGCCACTTTCCTTAAAAGTTCCCTCGGTGGTGGCGGCAATTCCGGAAGCAGGGTATTTCGCGACCGACACAGAATATGTTTAAGAAATATTTATTGTTTACACAATAGCGCGTCGCGGGCAACAATATATTTATTTATTTGCACTCACAAAAAAAAACGAAGCACAATTTTTTATGTTGCACTTTTATATATTATATATATATTATTATTATATATTATATATGTGTCACTGTCACTTTAATTAAATGTTGCCTTTTGTTTAACTAACTATCTAGTCCACCCGGGGGCGCCATGAAGATTTTACTTAACTTTTATTTAATTTTGGTGGCAATTATAATTAGGTTTTAATTTCGCAACGACGACAACGAAATAAACGTGTGCTCGTGTCTCGATCTCGAAATAATCGCTGACCATCTTTTGCAGAAGAATATCCTGTTGCACGGCTAGGAGGCACAATCTCTGAAGCGATAAACTTGACTTTCCTTTCACCGGTCCATATACCACCCATCCAAGTGCGGTGGCTGCCCTCCAGATCCATAGCTTCTGGCTCTGAGGGGTATTCCTAGGTGCGCATGATCCAATCCAATTAGGATCCTTGGCGTCGCATTGTTGTACGGCTTTAAAGGCAGGCGGGCACTCGCCCTCACCGCCTTTACATCTTCCCGACGCAAACTCTGCATCGGCAGTTTCAAATTGGTTACTCCGTAGGCTAACCATCCTCGTGCGCTCCTTGACGGACTTTCCGCCAAACCATTGCACGTTCAGTTGTCGACTCTCACCTTTCAGGTTCAGGGTGCGGATAAGTTTGTCGTCGATGAGCGTAACAGACGATCCTTCATCCAGCATATCTCCCCGTACAACGTAACGGGCAAAATCCAGAATAGCAGGTGCCCTCCATCCGAGGCCCATAGACCCAAGTTCCGATGCGATAATTCCTGGCGATCGCATGCCGCGTCTATAACTGCAGCTGACGCAGGCAGGCTCTTCTCGTTGGAATCCACTGACTGTGGCAATCGTATCTGTCATCTGCTGTCTCTGTACAGCTGCCGGTCTTGGCTGCTCCGCTGATCCCTCCTGCGGCCTCCATCTGCGACTGGCGGCCGTCTGGGATGTCCAGCTGGATCATGGAGTAGGTAGTGGTGCCTCATCCGGCATCCATAGACGTTGCATTCGCGGCCCTTCCTGCAGAGCCGAGCCATATGTCCATACTCCAGACACGAAAAACATAACCTCAACTTCTTTACGGACTCGATCCGCGTTGCCATAGAAGCGTGGTTGAATTCCTTGCAGTCCTTGATCTCGTGTTGTCCCTCACACAAGGGGCAACGTCTGGGGCGGTCTGCATACCGCTCCTCCTCTCGAGCACTATTCGCGTGCAATACCCTTCGCTTTGGGTGCTCCTTGATTTCGACGTCCGTGACAGTGCACACCAATTTAGCCAATTCATGAAGCCACTCGCTTAAGTGCACCACTGTCGGATACGGTTGTATCGTAGCCGCGTGCTTCGCCCAGTCCAACCTCTTACTCACAGGCAACTTGGCAATCAGCTCCTCCATTAGGGTTGGGTTCCCTAAGTGCTGGCTGCCGCTCGTGGTTGATTGCAGGAACGCTGCCAGGTTGCTTACCCTTCTGGCGAACGGCACGATCCTTGCGATGTTGGCCTCCTGAATTGGCTGCACATCGCGCACGCTCTCCAGTTGGCTACGGATCAGTAGCTCCGGACGTCCATACCGGAATCGTAGCTGCTCCACAACAGCTTGCACGTTGCTGGGGTGGATGAGCAGCGACTTCACTAATGTTCGGGCCTCGCTCTTCAGGTCTTTCACTAGCCTCTGATTGTTCTCCAATTCTGTACACTGCTAAGCTGCCGTTGTCTCCGTGAACGCGCACAGGAATATTGGCCATGTCTCTGGCTGACCCTCAAACTCGGGAAGATCAGGCAGTCGGCGCCAAAATTCCACTCAATTGGCCTCTGCGTGTCCTTCACTCGCCTTTGCCTTCACCAGCTCCGACTCTACGTGTGCGATCCTTTCCATTAGGGCCGCCACTTGTACAGTCGTGGATTCCGTAAGCTACCCCGTTGCTGCGGGCTGCAGGTTACTTGCCGCTTTCCTGGCGGCTGTTCCACTTTCCTTCGGAGTCTGTGGCCGCTGCCGATCACCAGCCACACTCGCAGAGCTGGCCGGGTTGCCAGTTGTTGTGGCCGTGGTGGTCGCAGTTGCGGGAACTCCCGATACATCCAGTGTGGGGCTCCGCCGGGGCGAATGCTTAGTAGGCATCATCTCGCAGAGTGCGAATAAAAGAAAATGACGCCGCTCGAGGAGATGCCTTCAAACATCCAAGAAAAACAACTCGTGTTCGATAACAAACAGAGTAGTTGGAGTTGTTTTATTCTGTAGAATATACATAGATTGAACTTAACCTGAAATACAGTCTTAATCTTACATACCGCAGTTTCCCTTCCTTCTCAATGTGATAGCAAAAAAGGACTGATTTAGCCCGCCGAAATAAAGCTTGGCGTCACCCGATTTAGTGTGCCCTAATACGTAAACTTCAAAATCCTAACACAAATATCTCCAAGTTCTGGCGACTCTAAATTGAAACTTTACTAACTATCGATAGCCCTAAGCCGTTCCGTTACTTTTTAATAATATTAGTCGCTGTTATTTATACTTATGTACATATGTATACTTATACGTACGAAGGAATCGTACGCGGCTTCTTGTCGTCTCCCGTGGGCATTCTCAGAATCAACTTCTGCTGATCAGGGCTTGTCACCTGACTTGAACAACGGGTGCCTTGGAAGAAGCGGCCAGAAGGTCACACTAATGTTCTTGGCGTGACAAGTTTGTCGTCTCCGAAA
>NW_025048813.1:0-11367 GCF_016746365.2 Drosophila yakuba | reverse complement strand
AAACATTTTACTGCCACCATGAATGAAGGCTAATATAAGCTTCAGCACCTAATATCCTGAAGATATCTATTTAATATATTTGAGTCTCGTTCGTTATCGGAATTAACCAGACAAATCACTCCACGAACTAAGAACGGCCATGCACCACCACCATAGATTCGAGAAAGAGCTATCAATCTGTCTTACACACTTATGTTCGGACCTGGTAAGTTTCCCGTGTTGAGTCAAATTAAGCCGCAGGCTCCACTCCTGGTGGTGCCCTTCCGTCAATTCCTTTAAGTTTCAGCTTTGCAACCATACTTCCCCCGGAGCCCAAAAGCTTTGGTTTCCCGGGAAGCGACTGAGAGAGCCATAAAAGTAGCTACACCCAATTGCTAGCTGGCATCGTTTATGGTTAGAACTAGGGCGGTATCTGATCGCCTTCGAACCTCTAACTTTCGTTCTTGATTAATGAAAACATCTTTGGCAAATGCTTTCGCTTAAGTTAGTCTTACGACGGTCCAAGAATTTCACCTCTCGCGTCGTAATACTAATGCCCCCAAACTGCTTCTATTAATCATTACCTCTTGATCTGAAAACCAATGAAAGCAGAACAGAGGTCTTATTTCATTATCCCATGCACAGAATATTCAGGCATTTGAAGCCTGCTTTAAGCACTCTAATTTGTTCAAAGTAATAGTACCGGCCCACAATAACACTCGTTTAAGAGCACTAATGCAGGTTTTTAAATAGGAGGAACATATGAAAAAATACAAGTATTTAATCACATGTAAGAACTCCACCGGTAATACGCTTACATACATAAAGGTATAGTACTAACCACAATTGTAAGTTGTACTACCCGTATGAAGCACAAGTTCAACTACGAACGTTTTAACCGCAACAACTTTAATATACGCTATTGGAGCTGGAATTACCGCGGCTGCTGGCACCAGACTTGCCCTCCAATTGGTCCTTGTTAAAGGATTTAAAGTGTACTCATTCCAATTACAGGGCCTCGGATATGAGTCCTGTATTGTTATTTTTCGTCACTACCTCCCCGAGCTGGGAGTGGGTAATTTACGCGCCTGCTGCCTTCCTTAGATGTGGTAGCCGTTTCTCAGGCTCCCTCTCCGGAATCGAACCCTGATTCCCCGTTACCCGTTGCAACCATGGTAGTCCTAGATACTACCATCAAAAGTTGATAGGGCAGACATTTGAAAGATCTGTCGTCGGTACAAGACCATACGATCTGCATGTTATCTAGAGTTCAACCAATAAAACGATCTTGCGATCGCTTGGTTTTAGCCTAATAAAAGCACATGTCCCATAAGGTTCATGTTTTAATTGCATGTATTAGCTCTAGAATTACCACAGTTATCCAAGTAACTGTTAACGATCTAAGGAACCATAACTGATATAATGAGCCTTTTGCGGTTTCACTTTTAATTCGTGTGTACTTAGACATGCATGGCTTAATCTTTGAGACAAGCATATAACTACTGGCAGGATCAACCAGAATAATGTTTCTTTCTTCATATTTCATTCATATTTTTTGAATTGAAATAAGTAATATAAATATTATAGATTTCCATTTTATATAAATTTCCGTTTTTTATTAAATCTATTTTAAATCGATTACGGCCATTTTTATATAGCATTCGTATTCGTAAATTCCATTAATGTTTTATAACCATTATATATATATATATTTCCATAATATTGTATTTATATTATACATATTTCATTCTAAAATATTATTTTGTTTCCAACATACATAAGTATTGTATCCACACATGTACAATTTTTGTTTAACCAATATAAATATTGAGTTAAATCATTTGCATTTTGATGATAAATTTAAAATTTATCTTTTTCCATATAACTCTCTGGTAATATATAACATAAAACCGAGCGCATATGATATTCATATATAAAATTTGGTAATTTTTCCAATATCAATATATTTATTATACCGGGGTAACGATATAATATTTCCTTTTATGGCGTGGTAATAAATTATTAGTTTATTATCTTCATTATTATTAATAAATAATAATGCCTGCCGTCAAAAATTAACGATAATATATGGAAACGATTTGTTATTCTATGTATAATAGAAACTTGACTTTTGTTTCAACGATATTATCTAAGGGCGTATATTCTTATTAACCGCGGAGCCAAGTCCCAAATGTTCATAAGAACCTGAGAAACAAATTTGTACGGAAAATAATATACTATATTTGTAAGTAACCAATATAATGAGATAGGTCGGCAACCAGTGCCTTCCTACCTAATAGTAGTTTTGAAACCCGCTGTCATTAAAAATTAACGATGTTATATGGAAACGATTTGTTATTCTATTAATAATAGAATACTTGACTGTTGTTTCAACGATAACATCTAAGGGCGTATATTTTTATTAACCGCGTAGCCAAGTTCCCAAATGTTCATTAGAACCTGAGAAACAAATTTGTACGGAAAATAATATACTTTATTTGTAAGTAACCAATATAATATATAAAGCGGGAGGTCAGCAACCACTGCTTACCTATAGTAGTTTTTGAACCCGCTGTCCTCAAAACGGGTATTTTCAATTCTGTTTGGTATCCAACATACAGGATATTCTCTTATATATCAAGAGAATACAGTAATATTATATTAATATTTCCTTTATTCATATATAATTAAATATATTTTTCCATTATTCATACGATAAATATTCATTTCCATATGATTAATATTTAATTTCCATATAATATTGTCGAAATCATATAAATATATAAGTTTCGAACAATACGAGAGGTCGGCAACCACTGCCTACCTATAGTAGTTTTTGAACCCTCTGTCGGTACCAGCCTTGTTTACACTACTATAACCTTTCACGTATATGGGCTATTCCTATAATTCTAAGAGAATATAGGAATATTTTATCATTTTTTCATTTATACATACGATAAATATTCATTTCCATATGATTAATATTTAATTTCCATATAATATTGTCGAAATCATATAAATATATAAGTTTCGAACAATACGAGAGGTCGGCAACCACTGCCTACCTATAGTAGTTTTTGAACCCTCTGTCGGTACCAGCCTTGTTTACACTACTATAACCTTTCACGTATATGGTCTATTCCTATAATTCTAAGAGAATATAGGAATATTTGATCATTTTTTCATTTATACATACGATAAATATTCATTTCCATATGATTAATATTTAATTTCCATATAATATTGTCGAAATCATATAAATATATAAGTTTCGAACAATACGAGAGGTCGGCAACCACTGCCTACCTATAGTAGTTTTTGAACCCTCTGTCGGTACCAGCCTTGTTTACACTACTATAACCTTTCACGTATATGGGCTATTCCTATAATTCTAAGAGAATATAGGAATATTTGATCATTTTTTCATTTATACATACGATAAATATTCATTTCCATATGATTAATATTTAATTTCCATATAATATTGTCGAAATCATATAAATATATAAGTTTCGAACAATACGAGAGGTCGGCAACCACTGCCTACCTATAGTAGTTTTTGAACCCTCTGTCGGTACCAGCCTTGTTTACACTACTATAACCTTTCACGTATATGGGCTATTCCTATAATTCTAAGAGAATATAGGAATATTTTATCATTTTTTCATTTATACATACGATAAATATTCATTTCCATATGATTAATATTTAATTTCCATATAATATTGTCGAAATCATATAAATATATAAGTTTCGAACAATACGAGAGGTCGGCAACCACTGCCTACCTATAGTAGTTTTTGAACCCTCTGTCGGTACCAGCCTTGTTTACACTACTATAACCTTTCACGTATATGGTCTATTCCTATAATTCTAAGAGAATATAGGAATATTTGATCATTTTTTCATTTATACATACGATAAATATTCATTTCCATATGATTAATATTTAATTTCCATATAATATTGTCGAAATCATATAAATACAGAAGTTTCGAACAATACGAGAGGTCGGCAACCACTGCCTACCTATAGTAGTTTTTGAACCCTCTGTCGGTACCAGCCTTGCTTACACTACTATAACCTTTCACGTATATGGGTTATTCCTATAATTCTAAGAGAATATAGGAATATTTGATCATTTTTTCATTTATACATACGATAAATATTTATTTCCATATGATTAATATTTAATTTCCATATAATATTGTCGAAATCATATAAATACATAAATTTCGAACAATACGAGAGGCAACCACTGCCTACCCTATGGTCGGCAACCACTGCCTACCTATAGTAATATGGTATAGTATAGTAGTACTATAACCTTTCACATGTATGGGTTTTTTTTATATCATACTAATAGAAAATAGAAATATTCCATCATTTTTTCCTTTATATGTATATATAATTATATTAATTTATATATACTTATATATTTTTTCCTGTATTCATATAATATATATATTTTTTTAAATATGTATATTATTTAATTTAATATACCATTATATTGTCTGTATTCATATGATAAATATTTATTATTTTCATATGTTTTATATTTAATATACCTATAGTATTGGGTTTTTTTTCTAATACTATAAGAATATACGAATATTTCATATATTCCTTTAGTCATAATAAAGTTATAATTTCTATTATAAGAGAAGGACACCACCACTTTCATTAGCGTCACTAAATTGATGACAAGCTATTTGGCAACCTGATAGAATTTTGTAAAGTCTTTATTTCTATCATTAGTAGATAGTAGATAGATGGGGACAATTTCATTAGCGTCACTAAATCGATGACGAGCCATTTGGCAACCTGATAGAATTTTGTAAAGTCTTTATTTCTATCATTAGTAGATAGTAGATAGATGGGGACAATTTCATTAGCGTCACTAAATCGATGACGAGCCATTTGGCAACCTGATAGAATTTTGTAAAGTCTTTATTTCTATCATTAGTAGATAGTAGATAGATGGGGACAATTTCATTAGCGTCACTAAATCGATGACGAGCCATTTGGCAACCTGATAGAATTTTGTAAAGTCTTTATTTCTATCATTAGTAGATAGTAGATAGATGGGGACAATTTCATTAGCGTCACTAAATCGATGACGAGCCATTTGGCAACCTGATAGAATTTTGTAAAGTCTTTATTTCTATCATTAGTAGATAGTAGATAGATGGGGACAATTTCATTAGCGTCACTAAATCGATGACGAGCCATTTGGCAACCTGATAGAATTTTGTAAAGTCTTTATTTCTATCATTAGTAGATAGTAGATAGATGGGGACAATTTCATTAGCGTCACTAAATCGATGACAAGCTATTTGGCAACCAGATAGAATTTTTTAGTCTTTCTTTCTATCATATGATATATAATATTATATATCGCGCGTCCAGTCGGTCGGTCGGTCAGTCAGTCGTCAGTCGCGTCCAGTCGGGGTGGTCGGCTCTCGAGGGCACTGGCGCTTGCGCGCTAACCCTCAAAAACCAACAAACAAGTACCACACGAGTACTCAATGGTCTTATTTATTTCGAATCATCAAGCAAAGGATAAGCTTCAGTGGATCGCAGTATGGCAGCTGCTCAACCACTTACAACACCTTGCCTGTTACAAAAGTCGTTTACAATTGATTCTAGGCTTTGTCATTGTATTAAATAATGCTTTTATATGTAACTAGCGCGGCATCAGGTGATCGAAGATCCTCCCAATTTACTATGTTACAAATTACATTGGCATCACATCCATTGTCGTTTATAAAGTAAATTATAAACTTTAAATGGTTTAGAAGCCATACAATGCAAATTGCCCCTTATTTATCATTGCAGTCCAGCACGGATACGACCTTAGAGGCGTTCAGGCATAATCCAACGGACGTAGCGTCATACCACTGTTCGCTCGAACAAGTATTGTGCCATTGGTCCGTACCTGCGGTTCCTCTCGTACTACGCAGGAATGCTGTCGCAACAACGTTTTGTCATTAGTAGGGTAAAACTAACCTGTCTCACGACGGTCTAAACCCAGCTCACGTTCCCTTGCATGGGTGAACAATCCAACGCTTGGTGAATTTTGCTTCACAATGATAGGAAGAGCCGACATCGAAGGATCAAAAAGCGACGTCGCTATGAACGCTTGGCCGCCACAAGCCAGTTATCCCTATGGTAACTTTTCTGACACCTCTTGTTAAAAACTCTTTAAACCAAAAGGATCGATAGGCCGAGCTTTTGCTGTCCCTGTGTGTACTGAACACCGAGATCAAGTCAGCATTTGCCCTTTTGCTCTATGTGTGGTTTCTGTCCGCACTGAGCTGGCCTTGGGACACCTCCGTTATTATTTGAGAGATGTACCGCCCCAGTCAAACTCCCTACCTGGCAATGTCCTTGAATTGGATCATACCTGAGTAATTGGAGTTATACCAAATTTTCAAATCAAAAATACATAAATGCATCGTTTTATTAAAGAATTTGTTTGCGATTATATAACAAACTCGTGATACTTTGATCAAGAAGCTTGCATCAAAACCCAATACCATAAGATATAATAAATATATCCGTATAATGGCTAGGAAATGATACACGTTCCATTTAATCAAGTAAGTAAGGAAACAATAAGAGTAGTGGTATTTCATTGACGATACCAAACCGAGGTCTAATATCTCCCACTTATTCTACACCTCTTATGTCTCCTTACACTGCCAGATTAGAGTCAAGCTCAAAAGGGTCTTCTTTCCCCGCTAATTATTCCAAGCCCGTTCCCTTGGCTGTGGTTTCGCTAGATAGTAGATAGGGACAGTAGGAATCTCGTTAATCCATTCATGCGCGTCACTAATTAGATGACGAGGCATTTGGCTACCTTAAGAGAGTCATAGTTACTCCCGCCGTTGACCCGCGCTTACTTGAATTTCTTCACTTTGACATTCAGAGCACTGGGCAGAAATCACATTGTGTCAACACCCGCTAGGGCCATCACAATGCTTTGTTTTAATTAGACAGTCGGATTCCCCAAGTCCGTGCCAGTTCTGAATTGATTGTTAATTGATAATCGTTATAATTAATAAGAACTAATTGGTTTAACCCAAATAGTATTCTTAAAAATTTTAGCAAGAAAGTTCCACAATTGGCTACGTAACTAAACTATCCGGGGAACAAGAAACTAACATAAATGCTAGAAACTCTATTTACCCAGAACGAGCACATAAACCATGTTATTGTTTCCCAATCAAGCCCGACTATCTCAATCTTCAGAGCCAATCCTTATCCCGAAGTTACGGATCTAATTTGCCGACTTCCCTTACCTACATTATTCTATCGACTAGAGACTCTTCACCTTGGAGACCAGCTGCGGATATTGGTACGGCCTGTTGAGAAGTTTGCGTGTCCCCACCATAAATTTTCAAGGTCCGAGGAGAAAATATCGACACAACAGTATATGTCATGCTCTTCTAGCCCATCTACCATATCTCTCTGCGAAAGACTTCCATGGTAGTACGGCTATAAAACAGAAAAGAAAACTCTTCCGATATCTCTCGACGGCTTCTTTATGGTCGTTCCTGTTGCCAGGATGAGCACGAGGCCCATATTTAATAACAAACGGATACTCAACAGGTTACGGAATTGGAACCGTATTCCCTTTCGTTCAAAATTATTCAAGTGTATTATAATTCGCTTTTTTATGTAGTTTGGCATTTTTGTTTTACTTGAAAATTTTCGGCTTTCGCCTTGAACTTAGGACCGACTAACTCGTGATCAACCACTGTTCACACGAAACCCTTCTCCACTTCAGTCCTCCAAGGTCTCATTCGATTATTTGCTACTACCACCAAGATCTGTACCAATGGCAGCTCCATGCAGGCTTACGCCAAACACTTCTACGCATACCATTGTACCTTCCTACTCACTAAAGTTTCAAAATTTATATCACAAGTAATATAAATCATCTACTTTAGCGGTAATGTATAGGTATACAACTTAAGCGCCATCCATTTTAAGGGCTAGTTGCTTCGGCAGGTGAGTTGTTACACACTCCTTAGCGGATTTCGACTTCCATGATCACCGTCCTGCTGTTTTAAGCAACCAACGCCTTTCATGGTATCTGCATGAGTTGTTAATTTGGGCACCGTAACATTACGTTTGGTTCATCCCACAGCGCCAGTTCTGCTTACCAAAAGTGGCCCACTGGGCACATTATATCATAACCTTGAACTTCATATCAAGAAAGTTAAGGTTCTTACCCATTTAAAGTTTGAGAATAGGTTAAGATCGTTTCGACCCTAAGGCCTCTAATCATTCGCTTTACCAGATAAGATTATTTTATATAATATTAAAATGCACCAGCTATCCTGAGGGAAACTTCGGAAGGAACCAGCTACTAGATGGTTCGATTGGTCTTTCGCCCCTATACTCAATTCTGACAATCGATTTGCACGTCAGAACTGTTTCGGTCTTCCATCAGGGTTTCCCCTGACTTCAACCTGATCAAGTATAGTTCACCATCTTTCGGGTCACAGCATATATGCTCAAGGTACGTTCCAGTTAGAGGCATAAATAATATAAATATACATTATACATAACTATATAGAACGCCCCGGGATTGTGTTAATTAGCTATAAATAGTTAAAAAACTAATCCCATTAGTAGTCAAGTTAATTACGCTATTAGGTTTATATCCCAATAACTTGCACATATGTTAGACTCCTTGGTCCGTGTTTCAAGACGGGTCCCGAAGGTATCCTGAATCTTTCGCATTGTTAATCATACAAGTGCATATAATAAACATAAAAATCAATGATAATTATGCCATTATATAATTCCGAAAAATTAACGCACTGTAATCATATAAATCTATCAGCACTTTATCAAATTAATAACATTTATTCTGTTTTAAAATGCAAGCACTTTAATTTGAATAAACTATAAGTTATATTTTATGATAAATTTGGGATATGCTAATAGATTACAATGTCCTTATATGGAAAAAATGCACACTATCCTTATAATATTATTTAAATATTACAATTTTAATGATGAATTTTCCATAACGGATATTCAGGTTCATCGGGCTTAACCTCTAAGCAGTTTCACGTACTGTTTAACTCTCTATTCAGAGTTCTTTTCAACTTTCCCTCACGGTACTTGTTTACTATCGGTCTCATGGTTATATTTAGTTTTAGATGGAGTTTACCACCCACTTAGTGCTGCACTATCAAGCAACACGACTCTTTGGAAACATCATCTAGTAATCATTAACGTTATACGGGCCTGGCACCCTCTGTGGGTAAATGGCCTCATTTAAGAAGGACTTAAATCGTTAATTTCTCATACTAGAATATTGACGCTCCATACACTGCATCTCACATTTGCCATATAGACAAAGTGACTTAGTGCTGAACTGTTTTCTTTTCGCTCGCCGCTACTAAGAAAATCCTTGTTAGTTTCTTTTCCTCCCCTAATTAATATGCTTAAATTCAGGGGGTAGTCCCATATGAGTTGAGGTTGTATATAACTTTTTATTGCCATTAATTCTTAATATATAATGATAAAACATTTTAATAAATTCGTTGTAATATATCCATTATTTCTTGTAGCATAGTATTATCCATTAACGAACCAACGAAGAATAATAATATAACCAAGTTTTTTTCTATTTTCGAATCATTAATAAGAGACAATCCTAGATGAAAAATAATTCAATTTTTTATGCTAGACATTTCTCAGTATTATTTGATTGAAAAAGAAAATATTTCTCTTCGTTTTTCACATCCAAATGTGAGGATAATGTTTTTCATATATAGTTTTTAATATTATGAATAAAATTATTATTTTATCCAATAATATACCATATGCTTATAAAAATTTATAAACAACTTAATTAGCATAGTCTTACAACCCTCAACCATATGTAGTCCAAGCAGCACTATAAAATTAATTAAAGTACATAACAGCATGGACTGCGATATGCGTTCAAAATGTCGATGTTCATGTGTCCTGCAGTTCACACGATGACGCACAGTTTGCTGCGTTCTTCATCGACCCATGAGCCGAGTGATCCACCGCTTAGAGTTTTATAATTTATTTCTATATATTGTCAATAATTTTTTTATTGAAAGAAATTAAAAATACACCATTTTACTGGCATATATCAATTCCTTCAATAAATGTATTTTTATACCTAAAATAAATGCTGCGAAATGTCTTAGTTTCATATAAGCATTATGTATCATGTAATTATATTTTATTTGTAATTAACCAATATGGGCGATACATACTGCAATTTATATAAAACATTAACCTGATGGATGCCAGGTACAACATTGTATATTTTAGGTTGTTGCATTAGCCAATGTATGCTCATAACTTAGATGAACAATACATATTCGCAACGCGTGTATATTATGGTCCATATACACACAATTTTTTTTGTTACCATTTTTATTTGATTTCGAATGTTCGAATTATTAGGAAATGCATTGTTTATTTTTATTTGAATGCCGTTTATTTAATTTAATGTTTTGAGCCAACACTACCCACAACATCAAATTTTAATAGAAATGTTAAAATGTGGTCACCAGTCACTTTTAACATACATATGTGGTAAATGTGGTCCCCAATCACATTACCTTTGTGGTTGCCAGCCACATTTATTTATTATATAAATATATCAGAATTTTGTTTGATTCCATTGAGAAATCTATCAATTGAATATTATTGTGTTAGATAATATTCATATATAAACGCATTTGCAAATAATCATAATAAATCATGTGCATTTCTAAAGTAAATCTCATCATTCATATATCATATGCTTTTGTAATTTGGTATTTTGGTAAATTCAATTTATTTGTATTATAACAAATGTTTATTAACGGTAAGGATATTATACAATAATGATCCTTCCGCAGGTTCACCTACGGAAACCTTGTTACGACTTTTACTTCCTCTAAATAATCAAGTTCGGTCAACTTTTTGCGAAACAACCGTAACACGCAAGGCGTCACAGTGATCACGTCCGGAGACCTCACTAAATAATTCAATCGGTAGTAGCGACGGGCGGTGTGTACAAAGGGCAGGGACGTAATCAATGCGAGTTAATGACTCCACACTTACTGGGAATTCCAAGTTCATGTGAACAGTTTCAGTTCACCAATCCCAAGCATGAAAGTGGTTTCAGCGGTTTACCCGGACCTCTCGGTCTAGGAAATACACGTTGATACTTTCATTGTAGCGCGCGTGCAGCCCAGGACATCTAAGGGCATCACAGACCTGTTATTGCTCAATCTCATTATTGCTAGACGCAATTTGTCCATTTAAGAAGCTAGTGTCCTTATAATGGGACAAACCAACAGGTACGGCTCCACTTACATAAACACATTCAAACACAAT
>NW_025048812.1:0-5686 GCF_016746365.2 Drosophila yakuba | reverse complement strand
ACTGTTGAAAATACAAAAGTCACACTTATGCAAATCTGTGTGTATGCGATAGTGATGGGAGATCTTGGAGAGAACGCGCTCTATTATCGCTCTCTTTGTTCTCTCTCGTTGTTGCCTCTTACATGCTCATTATAAAGTTATCGTTCTATTCGCTTGCAGACTACTAATGAGTGCGGTTCGGTGGCTTAATAAAGGAAGTATCAAACAAGAATAAATTAATTGTGTTTTCACTGATTGGCTGAAGGGCTGGATTATAGTAAACATAAACGTGAACTATAATCATAACTTTAATAGGTTATGGGCCCAGTCACACTTTCGGCCTAACAGTGAAATTAATTAATTGTGAAAATAAAAACGAACAACGAATAAAATCGAAAACCAATGCATACGAATTCTACGAAATACATACATGTGTATGTATGACAATACGAAGAAACGGTGAACAATTCTGGTTAAGTATTAAAAGCGGTGCAGCATCGAAAAAGTGATTCTAAGAAGCGCAAAGCAATCAGAAAATAGAAAAGAAAAAAAAAAGAGGAGGAACAGTTAGTTTTAGTCAAGAAAAGGAAAGGAAAGACATGGATAAAGGAAAAAGGAACATAAAACCGTTCAATGGTGAAAAATATTCTATATGGAAGTTCCGAATAAGGGCACTGTTAGAGGAAAACGATTTGCTAGATGTAATAGATAAAGAACAAACAGAAATAAGCGAGGAAGTAAAATGGGCAGAAAGAAACGCAAAGGGGATCATAATAGAATATCTGAGTGACTCTTTTTTAAAATTTGCCAACAATGACAATACGGCAAAGCAGATTTTTGAAAAATTGGATTCTATTTATGAGCGTAAAAGCTTGGCATCTCAACTGTCACTACGCAAGCAATTATTCTCTTTAAAATTAAAGGGTGATACTCAGTTAGTGAACCATTTTCATTTATTTGATGATTTAATAACGGAGTTAGTTGCGGCCGGAGCAAAGTTGGACGAAATGGACAAAGTTGCTCATCTGCTTAATACCCTTTCGACCAACTATGAAGGGGTAATAACAGCTATAGAAACTCTTACTGAGAGCAATTTAACATTAGACTTCGTAAAGACACGCCTGCTCGATCATGAAATAAAATTAAGAGGAATTAACAAAGACACAAGTGCTAAAGTGCTGCAAGCTATAGGCAATCGAGAGCATAGGGAAAATACATTCAAAAATAAAGCTATGAAATTTATGAAGAAACCTTTTAAGAATAAGCCGAAACTAAAATGTTTTCATTGCAAGAAATTGGGACACATAAAAAAAGATTGTTTTCTATTGAAAAGGCAGGCAGGAAACCAGAATATTCCCGATGGAAATAGTGTTAGAGAGAGACAGGCTCAGATGGCGGCAGAAACACGCACACAGCCAGAACGTGCGTTTGCTTTTCTGATGAATTCAGAACAGCGAAAATGCGCAGTTGCATTTATGGTGAAATTAGCAAATTACATGGAAAAGCCATATGAAGTCAATTTTATATTAGATTCGGGGGCATCAGACCACCTAGTGAATGATATTAATTTATTTTCGGAGTATGAGAATTTAAATGTAAACGTGGCTATTGAGATTGCAAAGCGTGGAGAATTTGTATATGCTACTGCGAAAGGACAAGTTAAACTCAACAATTCTGGAAGCAACATTACATTACACAACGTGCTGTATTGTAAGGAAATCCCGCACAATTTGCTATCCGTAAAAAAGATGATAGATGCTGGAATGTCCGTTGAGTTTAATACGGATGGTATTAAAGTAATCAAAAACGGTAACTTGGTATTCAAAGGAATATGTGAGTATAATGTACCGACTGTTAAATTTAATTTAAATAGTAAATTATACACATCTGTAATATCAAATGATGTAGAGTATCGCTTGTGGCATGAAAGATTGGGACATATAAGTGTAGGAAAATTCTTAGAAATTAAGCGAGATGGCTTGTTTGAAGACAGTGAACTTATAAAAAACGTAATAGTAAATAGTAGTAAATTATGTGAGGCGTGTATTAACGGAAAGCAATCAAGACTAAAATTTGAAAAATGAAAAAATAAAGAAAATATTCAACGCCCACTATTTGTAATTCATTCGGATGTATGTGGCCCGATTACGCCCTCAACTATTGACAATAAAAATTACTATGTAGTATTTATTGATCAATATACACATTATACTGTGACGTATTTAATAACTTATAAATCGGACGTGTTTTTTGTATTTAAAGATTTCGTAGCGAAGAGTGAGGCTCATTTCAATCTAAAAATGGTTAACCTATATATTGATAATGGAAGGGAATATCTCTCTAATGAAATGCGTGAATTTTGTGTAGAAAAAGGTATCAGCTATCATTTGACGGTTCCTCATACCCACAACTAAATGGTATTGCAGAGCGGATGATTAGAACAATCACTGAAAAAGCTCGTTCTATGATTAACTGTACTAAACTAAATAAAAGTTTTTGGGGTGAAGCTGTTTTGACAGCAACATATTTAATTAACAGGTCCCCAAGTAGAGCTTTAGAAAATATGAGAAAAACACCATTTGAGATGTGGCATAAAAAGAAGCCGGTTTTAAAATATTTAAAGATATTTGGCTCGACAGTGTATGCACTAAATAAAGTGCGAAAGCGAAAATTTGACGAGAAATCGATCAAAACTATACTTGTCGGATATGAGCCAAATGGCTATAAGTTGTGGAATGAGAACTCGAGAAAATTTATGACAGCTAGAGATGTAGTGGTGGATGAAATGAACATGAAATATGTGACTTCAAATGAAAATGACTCTGTGAAAGAACATGATTGTGATTCTCCAATTGAGGAGAATGAAGAGTTAAATTTTCCATTGCAGGAAAATTGTGAATCTAGGGATTCGAAGTCAAATGAAAATCTGTGAAAGAACAGATGTGATTCCAATTGAGGAAATGAAGAGTTATTCCATTGCGAATGTGAATCTAGGATGAGTCTGTGAAATCTAAAGAAAATTAGTTAGAATACGAAGTGCTGAAATGATGAAATAAAAGAAAATATCAAGAAGAAATTAGACGCAGTGAGAGAATTTAAGGCAAACCAAAGTTATCATATAGATTTTTAGAAAAGTGTCTGATGAATACTCAAATGTGTTCAAATGATATTCCAAATACATATGAAGAGATTAAAACTCGTGATGACAGAATCTTGTGGGAGGATGCCATTAAAGATGAATTGAATTCTCATTTTGCAAATAATACATGGAGCTTAGTGCAAATGCCTAAGGAGAAAAATATAGTAGATTGCAAATGGGTATTTAGTATAAAACAAGATGAAAATGGTAATTTACTTAAATATAAGGCAAGATTGGTAGCCAGGGGATTCACTCAAGAATATATGATGGATTATGATGAAACTTTTGCACCAGTTGCACGAATTTCTAGTTTTAGATATCTTTTAGCTTTTTCAAATCAATATAATTTACTGATCCATCAGATGGATGTCAAAACAGCTTTTTTAAATGGAACACTGAAAGATGAAATTTATATGAAGATTCCAAAAGGTTTAAACCAGTATGATGGAAATAAAGTATGTAAACTTAATAAAGCCATTTATGGTCTAAAACAAGCTGCCAGATGCTGGTTTGAGATATTTGAAAG
This sequence comes from Drosophila yakuba, assembly GCF_016746365.2. Classification (NCBI taxonomy): domain Eukaryota; kingdom Metazoa; phylum Arthropoda; class Insecta; order Diptera; family Drosophilidae; genus Drosophila; species Drosophila yakuba. The sequence goes on along the minus strand of NW_025048812.1, from coordinate 2,042 downwards.
TGCATTAAAAAGTTTTGGATTTCGGAGCCTAGAAGTAGACAGATGTATATATATTTTAGATGAAGGAGATATACATAAAAATATATATGTACTCTTATATGTTGACGATATAATAATTTCTACTAGTGATTCTGAAAGAATGTCTAAATTTAAAACATATCTTTTAAATAAGTTTCAAATGACTGATCTAAATGAAATACGATATTTTATTGGCATAAAAATTGAAAGAGAGAGTGATCAAATTTGTCTTAGTCAATCTGCATATATTAAAAATGTTTTAAAGAAATTCAATATGGAAGATTGTAATCCAGTTGGAACTCCTCTTCCAAGCAAAATAAATTATGAGGCTTTGCAAGTGGAGGAGGCTTATGATGCACCATGTAGGAATCTGATTGGTTGTTTAATGTACATAATGTTATGTACACGACCGGATTTAAGTACATCGATAAGCATCTTAAGTCGATATACGAACTACAATAATAGAGAATTATGGCAATGCCTTAAAAGAATTTTAAGATACCTAAAGGGAACTGTAAATTTAAAGATATCATTTAAAAGGAATTTAAATGTAAATAAAATTCTTATTGGGTATGTTGATTCTGATTGGGCCGGGGATGAGACTGATAGAAGAAGTACTACAGGGTATATATTTAAAATGTTTGAAAATTGTTCAATTTGCTGGAGTACTATGAAACAAAAATCTGTTGCTGCGTCATCTACCGAAGCTGAATATATGGCCTTATTCGAAGGAGTAAGGGAAGCATTATGGTTAAAATCATTAACAAATGAAATGAAATTAGAATTAAATAGTTCAATAGTTATTTTCGAGGATAACCAAGGTTGTATAAGCATAGCCAATAATCCTACTTGCCACAAGAGAACTAAGCACATAGATATCAAATACCATTTTATTCGAGAACAAATTGAAAACAAACTAATTTTCGTTGAGTATCTTTCCACAGATTCCCAATTGGCTGATATTCTGACAAAGCCATTACCAACTGCCAGATTCACTGCACTGCGAGACCAACTGGGGTTAACTGAATGATGAAATTAATCAGAATGAGAAAAATGAATTTTTATATGAAGTTTGAATATATTATTTATTTTATATATGTATATATATATATTTTATAACCATAATCAAATCAAAACAATTACTAGTCTAATCATTACTTTGTTTATCTGACTGAATCTTGAATGATGAAATTAATCAGAATGAGAAAAATGAATTTTTATATGAAGTTTGAATATATTATTTATTTTATATATGTATATATATATATAATTTATAACCATAATCAAATCAAAACAATTACTAGTCTAATCATTACTTCTTGAATGATGAAAATAATCTGAAGGAGCAAAATTATTTTTTTATGAAGTTTAAATCTTTTATATATATGTATATATTCATAACCAAACCAAAACTATTGTTAGACTAACTATTACTATGTCTATTTAATTGAAACTTGTAAGATTTGAAAAGTGTAAATTATTTGATTGAACTGATTGGGTTTTACTGGGTTTCCCCAATTCTTTGCAGCAAATGCTGGTTCAATAAAAGTAGCCCCAGAGAAAAAAGAAAAGAATAAGAATACAGCCATTAGAAACGCACTCGTCTGAAAGTAATTTTTTTATTTCATTTAATTTTAAATCAGTTTGTATCAGTGTGATTTTTGAGGTGGCGTGTTGAAAATACAAAAGTCACACTTATGCAAATCTGTGTGTATGCGATAGTGATGGGAGATCTTGGAGAGAACGCGCTCTATTATCGCTCTCTTTGTTCTCTCTCGTTGTTGCCTCTTACATGCTCATTATAAAGTTATCGTTCTATTCGCTTGCAGACTACTAATGAGTGCGGTTCGGTGGCTTAATAAAGGAAGTATCAAACAAGAATAAATTAATTGTGTTTTCACTGATTGGCTGAAGGGCTGGATTATAGTAAACATAAACGTGAACTATAATCATAACTTTAATATAAACAAATGGACGATAAATATGCATAAAAATAATATGTTGCTCTGTTGAACATTTAATTT
>NW_025048811.1:0-9019 GCF_016746365.2 Drosophila yakuba | reverse complement strand
ACAGAAAATCGATTTTCGGCAAAAATCCAAAATCATCAAAAATTGCAAAATGTGAAAAAATATAATTTTTTTTTGAAAACACAATTCGATTGGAAATTAATTACGAACTCAACGAGGTATGACATTCCATATTTGGAGATATATTTTGAATGTTCTGATCAAAATACTGATATTTATAATCGCAAAACACAGAAAATCGATTTTCGGCAAAAATCCAAAATCATCATCAAAAATTGCAAAAAATATGAAAAAAATATAATTTTTTTTTGAAAACACAATTCGATTGGAAATTTAATTACGAACTCAACGAGGTATGACATTCCATATTTGGAGATATATTTTGAATGTTCTGATCAAAATACTGATATTTATAATCGCAAAAACACAGAAAATCGATTTTCGGCAAAAATCCAAAATCATCATCAAAAATTGCAAACAATGTGAAAAAAATATAATTTTTTTTGAAAACACAATTCGATTGGAAATTTAATTACGAACTCAACGAGGTATGACATTCCATATTTGGAGATATATTTTGAATGTTCTGATCAAAATACTGATATTTATAATCGCAAAAGCACAGAAAATCGATTTTCGGCAAAAATCCAAAATCATCATCAAAAATTGCAAATAATGTGAAAAAAATATAATTTTTATTTTGAAAACACAATTCGATTGGAATATTAATTACGAACTCAAAGAGGTATGACATTCCATATTTGGAGATATATTTTGAATGTTCTGATCAAAATACTGATATTTATAATCGCAATAACACAGAAAATCGATTTTCGGCAAAAATCCAAAATCATCATCAAAAATTGCAAAAAATATGAAAAAAATATAATTTTTTTTTGAAAACACAATTCGATTGGAAATTTAATTACGAACTCAACGAGGTATGACATTCCATATTTGGAGATATATTTTGAATGTTCTGATCAAAATACTGATATTTATAATCGCAAAAGCACAGAAAATCGATTTTCGGCAAAAATCCAAAGTCATCATCAAAAATTGCAAAAATGTGAAAAAAATATAATTTTTTTTTGAAAACACAATTCGATTGGAAATTTAATTACGAACTCAACGAGGTATGACATTCCATATTTGGAGATATATTTTGAATGTTCTGATCAAAATACTGATATTTATAATCGCAAAACACAGAAAATCGATTTTCGGCAAAAATCCAAAATCATCATCAAAAATTGCAAAAATGTGAAAAAAATATAATTTTTTTTTGAAAACACAATTCGATTGGAATTTAATTACGAACTCAACGAGGTATGACATTCCATATTTGGAGATATATTTTGAATGTTCTGATCAAAATACTGATATTTATAATCGCAAAACACAGAAAATCGATTTTCGGCAAAAATCCAAAATCATCATCAAAAATTGCTAAAAATGTGAAAAACAAATAATTTTTTTTGAAAACACAATTCGATTGGAATATTAATTACGAACTCAAAGAGGTATGACATTCCATATTTGGAGATATATTTTGAATGTTCTGATCAAAATACTGATATTTATAATCGCAAAAACACAGAAAATCGATTTTCGGCAAAAATCCAAAATCATCATCAAAAATTGCAAAAATGTGAAAAAAATATAATTTTTTTTTGAAAACACAATTCGATTGGAATTTAATTACGAACTCAACGAGGTATGACATTCCATATTTGGAGATATATTTTGAATGTTCTGATCAAAATACTGATATTTATAATCGCAAAAGCACAGAAAATCGATTTTCGGCAAAAATCCAAAATCATCATCAAAAATTGCAAAAAATGTGAAAAAAATATAATTTTTTTTGAAAACACAATTTAATTACGAACTCAACGAGGTATGACATTCCATATTTGGAGATATATTTTGAATGTTCTGATCAAAATACTGATATTTATAATCGCAAAAACACAGAAAATCGATTTTCGGCAAAAATCCAAAATCATCATCAAAAATTGCAAATAATGTGAAAAAAATATAATTTTTTTTTGAAAACACAATTCGATTGGAATATTAATTACGAACTCAACGAGGTATGACATTCCATATTTGGAGATATATTTTGAATGTTCTGATCAAAATACTGATATTTATAATCGCAAAAACACAGAAAATCGATTTTCGGCAAAAATCCAAAATCATCAACAAAAATTGCACAAAATGTGAAAAAATATAATTTTTTTTGAAAACACAATTTAATTACGAACTCAACGAGGTATGACATTCCATATTTGGAGATATATTTTGAATGTTCTGATCAAAATACTGATATTTATAATCGCAATAACACAGAAAATCGATTTTTGGCAAAAATCCAAAATCATCATCAAAAATTGCAAAAATGTGAAAAAAATATAATTTTTTTTTGAAAACACAATTCGATTGGAAATTAATTACGAACTCAACGAGGTATGACATTCCATATTTGGAGATATATTTTGAATGTTCTGATCAAAATACTGATATTTATAATCGCAAAACACAGAAAATCGATTTTCGGCAAAAATCCAAAATCATCATCAAAAATTGCAAAAATGTGAAAAAAATATAATTTTTTTTGAAAACACAATTCGATTGGAATTTAATTACGAACTCAACGAGGTATGACATTCCATATTTGGAGATATATTTTGAATGTTCTGATCAAAATACTGATATTTATAATCGCAAAACACAGAAAATCGATTTTCGGCAAAAATCCAAAATCATCATCAAAAATTGCAAAAATGTGAAAAAAATATAATTTTTTTTTGAAAACACAATTCGATTGGAATATTAATTACGAACTCAACGAGGTATGACATTCCATATTTGGAGATATATTTTGAATGTTCTGATCAAAATACTGATATTTATAATCGCAAAAACACAGAAAATCGATTTTCGGCAAAAATCCAAAATCATCATCAAAAATTGCAAAAATGTGAAAAAAATATAATTTTTTTTTGAAAACACAATTCGATTGGAATATTAATTACGAACTCAACGAGGTATGACATTCCATATTTGGAGATATATTTTGAATGTTCTGATCAAAATACTGATATTTATAATCGCAAAACACAGAAAATCGATTTTCGGCAAAAATCCAAAATCATCATCAAAAATTGCAAATAATGTGAAAAAAATATAATTTTTATTTTGAAAACACAATTCGATTGGAATATTAATTACGAACTCAACGAGGTATGACATTCCATATTTGGAGATATATTTTGAATGTTCTGATCAAAATACTGATATTTATAATCGCAATAACACAGAAAATCGATTTTCGGCAAAAATCCAAATCATCATAAAAAATTGCAATAAATGTGAAAAAAATATAATTTTTTTTTGAAAACACAATTCGATTGGAATATTAATTACGAACTCAACGAGGTATGACATTCCATATTTGGAGATATATTTTGAATGTTCTGATCAAAATACTGATATTTATAATCGCAAAAACACAGAAAATCGATTTTCGGCAAAAATCCAAAATCATCATCAAAAATTGCAAATAATGTGAAAAAAATATAATTTTTTTTGAAAACACAATTTAATTACGAACTCAACGAGGTATGACATTCCATATTTGGAGATATATTTTGAATGTTCTGATCAAAATACTGATATTTATAATCGCAATAACACAGAAAATCGATTTTCGGCAAAAATCCAAAATCATCATCAAAAATTGCAAATAATGTGAAAAAAATATAATTTTTTTTTGAAAACACAATTCGATTGGAAATTTAATTACGAACTCAACGAGGTATGACATTCCATATTTGGAGATATATTTTGAATGTTCTGATCAAAATACTGATATTTATAATCGCAAAAACACAGAAAATCGATTTTCGGCAAAAATCCAAAATCATCATCAAAAATTGCAAAAAATGTGAAAAAAATATAATTTTTTTTGAAAACACAATTTAATTACGAACTCAACGAGGTATGACATTCCATATTTGGAGATATATTTTGAATGTTCTGATCAAAATACTGATATTTATAATCGCAAAAACACAGAAAATCGATTTTCGGCAAAAATCCAAAATCATCATCAAAAATTGCAAAAAATGTGAAAAAAATATACTTTTTTTTGAAAACACAATTTAATTACGAACTCAACGAGGTATGACATTCCATATTTGGAGATATATTTTGAATGTTCTGATCAAAATACTGATATTTATAATCGCAAAAACACAGAAAATCGATTTTCGGCAAAAATCCAAAATCATCATCAAAAATTGCAAAAAATGTGAAAAAAATATAATTTTTTTTTGAAAACACAATTCGATTGAAAATTTAATTACGAACTCAACGAGGTATGACATTCCATATTTGGAGATATATTTTGAATGTTCTGATCAAAATACTGATATTTATAATCGCAATAACACAGAAAATCGATTTTCGGCAGAAATCCAAATCATCATCAAAAATTGCAAGAAATGTGAAAAAAATAGAATTTTTTTTGAAAACACAATTCGATTGGAAATTTTATAACGAACTCAACGAGGTATGACATTCCATATTTGGATATATATTTTGAATGCTCTGATCAAAATACTGATATTTATAATCGCAATACACAGAAAATCGATTTTCGGCAAAAATCCAAAATCATCATCAAAAATTGCAAAAATGTGAAAAAAATATAATTTTTTTTTGAAAACACAATTCGATTGGAATATTAATTACGAACTCAACGAGGTATGACATTCCATATTTGGAGATATATTTTGAATGTTCTGATCAAAATACTGATATTTATAATCGCAAAAGCACAGAAAATCGATTTTCGGCAAAAATCCAAAATCATCATCAAAAATTGCAAAAATGTGAAAAAAATATAATTTTTATTTTGAAAACACAATTCGATTGGAATATTAATTACGAACTCAAAGAGGTATGACATTCCATATTTGGAGATATATTTTGAATGTTCTGATCAAAATACTGATATTTATAATCGCAAAAACACAGAAAATCGATTTTCGGCAAAAATCCAAAATCATCATCAAAAATTGCAAAAAATGTGAAAAAAAAATATTTTTTTTGAAAACACAATTCGATTGGAATATTAATTACGAACTCAACGAGGTATGACATGCCATATTTGGAGATATATTTTGAATGTTCTGATCAAAATACTGATATTTATAATCGCAAAACACAGAAAATCGATTTTCGGCAAAAATCCAAAATCATCATCAAAAATTGCAAATAATGTGAAAAAATATAATTTTTTTTGAAAACACAATTCGATTGGAAATTTAATTACGAACTCAACGAAGTATGACATTCCATATTTGGCGATATATTTTGAATGTTCTGATCAAAATACTGATATTTATAATCGCAAAAGCACAGAAAATCGATTTTCGGCAAAAATCCAAAATCATCATCAAAAATTGCAAAAAATGTGAAAAAAATATAATTTTTTTTTGAAAACACAATTCGATTGGAATATTAATTACGAACTCAACGAGGTATGACATTCCATATTTGGAGATATATTTTGAATGTTCTGATCAAAATACTGATATTTATAATCGCAATAACACAGAGAATCGATTTTTGGCAAAAATCCAAAATCATCATCAAAAATTGCAAATAAAATGTGAAAAAAACATATTTTTTTTGAAATCACGTTCGATTGGAATATTAGTTACGAACTTAACGAGGTATGAAATTCCATATTTGGATATATATTTTGAATGTTCTGATCAAAATACTGATATTTATAATCGCAAAAACACAGAAAATCGATTTTCGGCAAAAATCCAAAATCATCATCAAAAATTGCAAATATGTGAAAAAAATATAATTTTTTTTTGAAAACACAATTCGATTGGAAATTTAATTACGAACTCAACGAGGTATGACATTCCATATTTGGAGATATATTTTGAATGTTCTGATCAAAATACTGATATTTATAATCGCAAAAACACAGAAAATCGATTTTCGGCAAAAATCCAAAATCATCATCAAAAATTGCAAAAATGTGAAAAAAATATAATTTTTTTTTGAAAACACAATTCGATTGGAATATTAATTACGAACTCAACGAGGTATGACATTCCATATTTGGATATATATTTTGAATGTTCTGATCAAAATACTGATATTTATAATCGCAAAAACACAGAAAATCGATTTTCGGCAAAAATCCAAAATCATCATCAAAAATTGCAAAAAATGTGAAAAAAATAGAATTTTTTTTGAAAACACAATTCGATTGGAATATTAATTACGAACTCAACGAGGTATGACATTCCATATTTGGAGATATATTTTGAATGTTCTGATCAAAATACTGATATTTATAATCGCAAAAACACAGAAAATCGATTTTCGGCAAAAATCCAAAATCATCATCAAAAATTGCAAATAATGTGAAAAAAATATAATTTTTATTTTGAAAACACAATTCGATTGGAATATTAATTACGAACTCAAAGAGGTATGACATTCCATATTTGGAGATATATTTTGAATGTTCTGATCAAAATACTGATATTTATAATCGCAAAAACACAGAAAATCGATTTTCGGCAAAAATCCAAAATCATCATCAAAAATTGCAAACAATGTGAAAAAAATAGAATTTTTTTTGAAAACACAATTCGATTGGAATATTAATTACGAACTCAACGAGGTATGACATTCCATATTTGGAGATATATTTTGAATGTTCTGATCAAAATACTGATATTTATAATCGCAAAACACAGAAAATCGATTTTCGGCAAAAATCCAAAATCATCATCAAAAATTGCAAAAATGTGAAAAAAATATAATTTTTTTTGAAAACACAATTCGATTGGAATTTAATTACGAACTCAACGAGGTATGACATTCCATATTTGGAGATATATTTTGAATGTTCTGATCAAAATACTGATATTTATAATCGCAAAACACAGAAAATCGATTTTCGGCAAAAATCCAAAATCATCATCAAAAATTGCAAAAATGTGAAAAAAATATAATTTTTTTTTGAAAACACAATTCGATTGGAATATTAATTACGAACTCAACGAGGTATGACATTCCATATTTGGAGATATATTTTGAATGTTCTGATCAAAATACTGATATTTATAATCGCAAAAACACAGAAAATCGATTTTCGGCAAAAATCCAAAATCATCATCAAAAATTGCAAAAATGTGAAAAAAATATAATTTTTTTTTGAAAACACAATTCGATTGGAAATTTAATTACGAACTCAACGAGGTATGACATTCCATATTTGGAGATATATTTTGAATGTTCTGATCAAAATACTGATATTTATAATCGCAAAACACAGAAAATCGATTTTCGGCAAAAATCCAAAATCATCATCAAAAATTGCAAAAATGTGAAAAAAATATAATTTTTTTTTGAAAACACAATTCGATTGGAAATTTAATTACGAACTCAACGAGGTATGACATTCCATATTTGGAGATATATTTTGAATGTTCTGATCAAAATACTGATATTTATAATCGCAAAAACACAGAAAATCGATTTTCGGCAAAAATCCAAAATCATCATCAAAAATTGCAAAAATGTGAAAAAAATATAATTTTTTTTTGAAAACACAATTCGATTGGAAATTTAATTACGAACTCAACGAGGTATGACATTCCATATTTGGAGATATATTTTGAATGTTCTGATCAAAATACTGATATTTATAATCGCAAAACACAGAAAATCGATTTTCGGCAAAAATCCAAAATCATCATCAAAAATTGCAAAAATGTGAAAAAAATATAATTTTTTTTTGAAAACACAATTCGATTGGAATTTAATTACGAACTCAACGAGGTATGACATTCCATATTTGGAGATATATTTTGAATGTTCTGATCAAAATACTGATATTTATAATCGCAAAACACAGAAAATCGATTTTCGGCAAAAATCCAAAATCATCATCAAAAATTGCAAAAATGTGAAAAAAATATAATTTTTTTTGAAAACACAATTCGATTGGAATTTAATTACGAACTCAACGAGGTATGACATTCCATATTTGGAGATATATTTTGAATGTTCTGATCAAAATACTGATATTTATAATCGCAAAACACAGAAAATCGATTTTTGGCAAAAATCCAAAATCATCATCAAAAATTGCAAATAATGTGAAACAAATATAATTTTTTTTTGAAAACACAATTCGATTGGAAATTTAATTACGAACTCAAAGAGGTATGACATTTTATATTTGGAGATATATTTTGAATGTTCTGATCAAAATACTGATATTTATAATCGCAAAACACAGAAAATCGATTTTCGGCAAAAATCCAAAATCATCATCAAAAATTGCAAAAATGTGAAAAAAATATAATTTTTTTTTGAAAACACAATTCGATTGGAATATTAATTACGAACTCAACGAGGTATGACATTCCATATTTGGAGATATATTTTGAATGTTCTGATCAAAATACTGATATTTATAATCGCAAAACACAGAAAATCGATTTTCGGCAAAAATCCAAAATCATCATCAAAAATTGCAAAAATGTGAAAAAAATATAATTTTTTTTTGAAAACACAATTCGATTGGAATATTAATTACGAACTCAACGAGGTATGACATTCCATATTTGGAGATATATTTTGAATGTTCTGATCAAAATACTGATATTTATAATCGCAAAAACACAGAAAATCGATTTTCGGCAAAAATCCAAAATCATCATCAAAAATTGCAAAAATGTGAAAAAAATATAATTTTTTTTTGAAAACACAATTCGATTGGAAATTTAATTACGAACTCAACGAGGTATGACATTCCATATTTGGAGATATATTTTGAATGTTCTGATCAAAATACTGATATTTATAATCGCAAAAACACAGAAAATCGATTTTCGGCAAAAATCCAAAATCATCATCAAAAATTGCAAAAATGTGAAAAAAATATAATTTTTTTTTGAAAACACAATTCGATTGGAATTTAATTACGAACTCAACGAGGTATGACATT
>NW_025048810.1:0-9372 GCF_016746365.2 Drosophila yakuba | reverse complement strand
TCTTAGTTCGTGGAGTGATTTGTCTGGTTAATTCCGATAACGAACGAGACTCAAATATATTAAATAGATATCTTCAGGATTATGGTGCTGAAGCTTATATAGCCTTCATTCATGGTGGCAGTAAAATGTTTATTGTGTTTGAATGTGTTTATGTAAGTGGAGCCGTACCTGTTGGTTTGTCCCATTATAAGGACACTAGCTTCTTAAATGGACAAATTGCGTCTAGCAATAATGAGATTGAGCAATAACAGGTCTGTGATGCCCTTAGATGTCCTGGGCTGCACGCGCGCTACAATGAAAGTATCAACGTGTATTTCCTAGACCGAGAGGTCCGGGTAAACCGCTGAACCACTTTCATGCTTGGGATTGTGAACTGAAACTGTTCACATGAACTTGGAATTCCCAGTAAGTGTGAGTCATTAACTCGCATTGATTACGTCCCTGCCCTTTGTACACACCGCCCGTCGCTACTACCGATTGAATTATTTAGTGAGGTCTCCGGACGTGATCACTGTGACGCCTTGCGTGTTACGGTTGTTTCGCAAAAGTTGACCGAACTTGATTATTTAGAGGAAGTAAAAGTCGTAACAAGGTTTCCGTAGGTGAACCTGCGGAAGGATCATTATTGTATAATATCCTTACCGTTAATAAACATTTGTTATAATACAAATAAATTGAATTTACCAAAATACCAAATTACAAAAGCATATGATATATGAATGATGAGATTTACTTTAGAAATGCACATGATTTATTATGATTATTTGCAAATGCGTTTATATATGAATATTATCTAACACAATAATATTCAATTGATAGATTTCTCAATGGAATCAAACAAAATTCTGATATATTTATATAATAAATAAATGTGGCTGGCAACCACAAAGGTAATGTGATTGGGGACCACATTTACCACATATGTATGTTAAAAGTGACTGGTGACCACATTTTAACATTTCTATTAAAATTTGATGTTGTGGGTAGTGTTGGCTCAAAACATTAAATTAAATAAACGGCATTCAAATAAAAATAAACAATGCATTTCCTAATAATTCGAACATTCGAAATCAAATAAAAATGGTAACAAAAAAATTGTGTGTATATGGACCATAATATACACGCGTTGCGAATATGTATTGTTCATCTAAGTTATGAGCATACATTGGCTAATGCAACAACCTAAAATATACAATGTTGTACCTGGCATCCATCAGGTTAATGTTTTATATAAATTGCAGTATGTATCGCCCATATTGGTTAATTACAAATAAAATATAATTACATGATACATAATGCTTATATGAAACTAAGACATTTCGCAGCATTTATTTTAGGTATAAAAATACATTTATTGAAGGAATTGATATATGCCAGTAAAATGGTGTATTTTTAATTTCTTTCAATAAAAAAATTATTGACAATATATAGAAATAAATTATAAAACTCTAAGCGGTGGATCACTCGGCTCATGGGTCGATGAAGAACGCAGCAAACTGTGCGTCATCGTGTGAACTGCAGGACACATGAACATCGACATTTTGAACGCATATCGCAGTCCATGCTGTTATGTACTTTAATTAATTTTATAGTGCTGCTTGGACTACATATGGTTGAGGGTTGTAAGACTATGCTAATTAAGTTGTTTATAAATTTTTATAAGCATATGGTATATTATTGGATAAAATAATAATTTTATTCATAATATTAAAAACTATATATGAAAAACATTATCCTCACATTTGGATGTGAAAAACGAAGAGAAATATTTTCTTTTTCAATCAAATAATACTGAGAAATGTCTAGCATAAAAAATTGAATTATTTTTCATCTAGGATTGTCTCTTATTAATGATTCGAAAATAGAAAAAAACTTGGTTATATTATTATTCTTCGTTGGTTCGTTAATGGATAATACTATGCTACAAGAAATAATGGATATATTACAACGAATTTATTAAAATGTTTTATCATTATATATTAAGAATTAATGGCAATAAAAAGTTATATACAACCTCAACTCATATGGGACTACCCCCTGAATTTAAGCATATTAATTAGGGGAGGAAAAGAAACTAACAAGGATTTTCTTAGTAGCGGCGAGCGAAAAGAAAACAGTTCAGCACTAAGTCACTTTGTCTATATGGCAAATGTGAGATGCAGTGTATGGAGCGTCAATATTCTAGTATGAGAAATTAACGATTTAAGTCCTTCTTAAATGAGGCCATTTACCCACAGAGGGTGCCAGGCCCGTATAACGTTAATGATTACTAGATGATGTTTCCAAAGAGTCGTGTTGCTTGATAGTGCAGCACTAAGTGGGTGGTAAACTCCATCTAAAACTAAATATAACCATGAGACCGATAGTAAACAAGTACCGTGAGGGAAAGTTGAAAAGAACTCTGAATAGAGAGTTAAACAGTACGTGAAACTGCTTAGAGGTTAAGCCCGATGAACCTGAATATCCGTTATGGAAAATTCATCATTAAAATTGTAATATTTAAATAATATTATAAGGATAGTGTGCATTTTTTCCATATAAGGACATTGTAATCTATTAGCATATCCCAAATTTATCATAAAATATAACTTATAGTTTATTCAAATTAAAGTGCTTGCATTTTAAAACAGAATAAATGTTATTAATTTGATAAAGTGCTGATAGATTTATATGATTACAGTGCGTTAATTTTTCGGAATTATATAATGGCATAATTATCATTGATTTTTATGTTTATTATATGCACTTGTATGATTAACAATGCGAAAGATTCAGGATACCTTCGGGACCCGTCTTGAAACACGGACCAAGGAGTCTAACATATGTGCAAGTTATTGGGATATAAACCTAATAGCGTAATTAACTTGACTACTAATGGGATTAGTTTTTTAACTATTTATAGCTAATTAACACAATCCCGGGGCGTTCTATATAGTTATGTATAATGTATATTTATATTATTTATGCCTCTAACTGGAACGTACCTTGAGCATATATGCTGTGACCCGAAAGATGGTGAACTATACTTGATCAGGTTGAAGTCAGGGGAAACCCTGATGGAAGACCGAAACAGTTCTGACGTGCAAATCGATTGTCAGAATTGAGTATAGGGGCGAAAGACCAATCGAACCATCTAGTAGCTGGTTCCTTCCGAAGTTTCCCTCAGGATAGCTGGTGCATTTTAATATTATATAAAATAATCTTATCTGGTAAAAGCGAATGATTAGAGGCCTTAGGGTCGAAACGATCTTAACCTATTCTCAAACTTTAAATGGGTAAGAACCTTAACTTTCTTGATATGAAGTTCAAGGTTATGATATAATGTCCCAGTGGGCCACTTTTGGTAAGCAGAACTGGCGCTGTGGGATGAACCAAACGTAATGTTACGGTGCCCAAATTACAACTCATGCAGATACCATGAAAGGCGTTGGTTGCTTAAAACAGCAGGACGGTGATCATGGAAGGTCGAAATCCGCTAAGGAGTGTGTAACAACTCACCTGCCGAAGCAACTAGCCCTTAAAATGGATGGCGCTTAAGTTGTATACCTATACATTACCGCTAAAGTAGATGATTTATATTACTTGTGATATAAATTTTGAAACTTTAGTGAGTAGGAAGGTACAATGGTATGCGTAGAAGTGTTTGGCGTAAGCCTGCATGGAGCTGCCATTGGTACAGATCTTGGTGGTAGTAGCAAATAATCGAATGAGACCTTGGAGGACTGAAGTGGAGAAGGGTTTCGTGTGAACAGTGGTTGATCACGAGTTAGTCGGTCCTAAGTTCAAGGCGAAAGCCGAAAATTTTCAAGTAAAACAAAAATGCCAAACTACATAAAAAAGCGAATTATAATACACTTGAATAATTTTGAACGAAAGGGAATACGGTTCCAATTCCGTAACCTGTTGAGTATCCGTTTGTTATTAAATATGGGCCTCGTGCTCATCCTGGCAACAGGAACGACCATAAAGAAGCCGTCGAGAGATATCGGAAGAGTTTTCTTTTCTGTTTTATAGCCGTACTACCATGGAAGTCTTTCGCAGAGAGATATGGTAGATGGGCTAGAAGAGCATGACATATACTGTTGTGTCGATATTTTCTCCTCGGACCTTGAAAATTTATGGTGGGGACACGCAAACTTCTCAACAGGCCGTACCAATATCCGCAGCTGGTCTCCAAGGTGAAGAGTCTCTAGTCGATAGAATAAGTAGGTAAGGGAAGTCGGCAAATTAGATCCGTAACTTCGGGATAAGGATTGGTCTGAAGATTGAGATAGTCGGGCTTGATTGGGAAACAATAACATGGTTTATGTGCTCGTTCTGGGTAATAGAGTTTCTAGCATTTATGTTAGTTTCTTGTTCCCCGGATAGTTAGTTACGTAGCCAATTGTGGAACTTTCTTGCTAAATTTTAAGAATACTATTTGGGTTAAACCAATTAGTTCTTATTAATATAACGATTATCAATTAACAATCAATTCAGAACTGGCACGGACTTGGGGAATCCGACTGTCTAATTAAAACAAAGCATTGTGATGGCCCTAGCGGGTGTTGACACAATGTATTTCTGCCCCAGTGCTCTGAATGTCAAAGTGAAGAAATTCAAGTAAGCGCGGGTCAACGGCGGGAGTAACTATGACTCTCTTAAGGTAGCCAAATGCCTCGTCATCTAATTAGTGACGCGCATGAATGGATTAACGAGATTCCTACTGTCCCTATCTACTATCTAGCGAAACCACAGCCAAGGGACGGGCTTGGATAATTAGCGGGGAAAGAAGACCCTTTTGAGCTTGACTCTAATCTGGCAGTGTAAGGAGACATAAGAGGTGTAGAATAAGTGGGAGATATTAGACCTCGGTTTGGTATCGTCAATGAAATACCACTACTCTTATTGTTTCCTTACTTACTTGATTAAATGGAACGTGTATCATTTCCTAGCCATTATACGGATATATTTATTATATCTTATGGTATTGGGTTTTGATGCAAGCTTCTTGATCAAAGTATCACGAGTTTGTTATATAATCGCAAACAAATTCTTTAATAAAACGATGCATTTATGTATTTTTTGATTTGAAAATTTGGTATAACTCCAATTACTCAGGTATGATCCAATTCAAGGACATTGCCAGGTAGGAGTTTGACTGGGGCGGTACATCTCTCAAATAATAACGGAGGTGTCCCAAGGCCAGCTCAGTGCGGACAGAAACCACACATAGAGCAAAAGGGCAAATGCTGACTTGATCTCGGTGTTCAGTACACACAGGGACAGCAAAAGCTCGGCCTATCGATCCTTTTGGTTTAAAGAGTTTTTAACAAGAGGTGTCAGAAAAGTTACCATAGGGATAACTGGCTTGTGGCGGCCAAGCGTTCATAGCGACGTCGCTTTTTGATCCTTCGATGTCGGCTCTTCCTATCATTGTGAAGCAAAATTCACCAAGCGTTGGATTGTTCACCCATGCAAGGGAACGTGAGCTGGGTTTAGACCGTCGTGAGACAGGTTAGTTTACCCTACTAATGACAAAACGTTGTTGCGACAGCATTCCTGCGTAGTACGAGAGGAACCGCAGGTACGGACCAATGGCACAATACTTGTTCGAGCGAACAGTGGTATGACGCTACGTCCGTTGGATTATGCCTGAACGCCTCTAAGGTCGTATCCGTGCTGGACTGCAATGATAAATAAGGGGCAATTTGCATTGTATGGCTTCTAAACCATTTAAAGTTTATAATTTACTTTATAAACGACAATGGATGTGATGCCAATGTAATTTGTAACATAGTAAATTGGGAGGATCTTCGATCACCTGATGCCGCGCTAGTTACATATAAAAGCATTATTTAATACAATGACAAAGCCTAGAATCAATTGTAAACGACTTTTGTAACAGGCAAGGTGTTGTAAGTGGTTGAGCAGCTGCCATACTGCGATCCACTGAAGCTTATCCTTTGCTTGATGATTCGAAATAAATAAGACCATTGAGTACTCGTGTGGTACTTGTTTGTTGGTTTTTGAGGGTTAGCGCGCAAGCGCCAGTGCCCTCGAGAGCCGACCACCCCGACTGGACGCGACTGACGACTGACTGACCGACCGACCGACTGGACGCGCGATATATAATATTATATATCATATGATAGAAAGAAAGACTAAAAAATTCTATCTGGTTGCCAAATAGCTTGTCATCGATTTAGTGACGCTAATGAAATTGTCCCCATCTATCTACTATCTACTAATGATAGAAATAAAGACTTTACAAAATTCTATCAGGTTGCCAAATGGCTCGTCATCGATTTAGTGACGCTAATGAAATTGTCCCCATCTATCTACTATCTACTAATGATAGAAATAAAGACTTACAAATTCTATCAGGTTGCCAAATAGCTTGTCATCAATTTAGTGACGCTAATGAAAGTGGTGGTGTCCTTCTCTTATAATAGAAATTATAACTTTATTATGACTAAAGGAATATATGAAATATTCGTATATTCTTATAGTATTAGAAAAAAACCCAATACTATAGTATATTAAATATAAAACATATGAAAATAATAAATATTTATCATATGAATACAGACAATATAATGGTATATTAAATTAAATAATATACATATTTAAAAAAATATATATATTATATGAATACAGGAAAAAATATATAAGTATATATAAATTAATATAATTATATATACATATAAAGGAAAAAATGATGGAATATTTCTATTTTCTATTAGTATGATATAAAAAAAACCCATACATGTGAAAGGTTATAGTACTACTATACTATACCATATTACTATAGGTAGGCAGTGGTTGCCGACCATAGGGTAGGCAGTGGTTGCCTCTCGTATTGTTCGAAATTTATGTATTTATATGATTTCGACAATATTATATGGAAATTAAATATTAATCATATGGAAATAAATATTTATCGTATGTATAAATGAAAAAATGATCAAATATTCCTATATTCTCTTTAGAATTATAGGAATAACCCATATACGTGAAAGGTTATAGTAGTGTAAGCAAGGCTGTACCGACAGAGGGTTCAAAAAACTACTATAGTAGGCAGTGGTTGCCGACCTCTCGTATTGTTCGAAACTTCTGTATTATATGATTTCGACAATATTATATGGAAATTAAATATAATCATATGGAAATGAATATTTATCGTATGTATAATAAAAAATGATCAAATTATAATTCTCTTAGAATTATAGGAATAGACCATATACGTAAAGTTATATAGTGAAACAAGGTGGTACGACAGAGGTCAAAAACTACTATAGTAGCAGTGGTTGCGACCTCTGTATTGTTCGAAACTTATATATTTATATGATTTCGACAATATTATATGGAAATTAAATATTAATCATATGGAAATGAATATTTATCGTATGTATAAATGAAAAAATGATCAAATATTCCTATATTCTCTTTAGAATTATAGGAATAGCCCATATACGTGAAAGGTTATATAGTGTAAAACAAGGCTGGTACCGACAGAGGTTCAAAAACTACTATAGGTAGGCAGTGGTTGCCGACCTCTCGTATTGTTCGAAACTTATATATTTATATGATTTCGACAATATTATATGGAAATTAAATATTAATCATATGGAAATGAATATTATCGTATGTATAAATGAAAAAATGATCAAATATTCCTATATTCTCTTAGAATTATAGGAATAGCCATATACGTGAAAGGTTATAGTAGTGTAAACAAGGCTGGTACCGACAGAGGTTCAAAAACTACTATAGGTAGCAGTGGTTGCCGACCTCTCGTATTGTTCGAAACTTATATATTTATATGATTTCGACAATATTATATGGAAATTAAATATTAATCATATGAAATGAATATTATCGTATGTATAAATGAAAAAATGATCAAATATTCCTATATTCTCTTAGAATATAGGAATAGACCATATACGTGAAAGGTTATAGTAGTGTAAACAAGGCTGGTACCGACAGAGGGTTCAAAAACTACTATAGTAGGCAGTGGTTGCCGACCTCTCGTATTGTTCGAAACTTATATATTTATATGATTTCGACAATATTATATGGAAATTAAATATTAATCATATGGAAATGAATATTTATCGTATGTATAAATGAAAAAATGATAAAATATTCCTATATTCTCTTAGAATTATAGGAATAGCCCATATACGTGAAAGTTATAGTAGTGTAAACAAGGCTGGTACCGACAGAGGGTTCAAAAACTACTATAGGTAGGCAGTGGTTGCCGACCTCTCGTATGTTCGAAACTTATATATTTATATGATTTCGACAATATTATATGAAATTAAATATTAATCATATGGAAATGAATATTTATCGTATGTATAAATGAAAAAATGATCAAATATTCCTATATTCTCTTAGAATTATAGGAATAGCCCATATACGTGAAAGTTATAGTAGTGTAAACAAGGCTGGTACCGACAGAGGGTTCAAAAACTACTATAGGTAGGCAGTGGTTGCCGACCTCTCGTATTGTTCGAAACTTATATATTTATATGATTTCGACAATATTATATGGAAATTAAATATTAATCATATGGAAATGAATATTTATCGTATGTATAAATGAAAAAATGATCAAATATTCCTATATTCTCTTAGAATTATAGGAATAGCCCATATACGTGAAAGGTTATAGTAGTGTAAACAAGGCTGGTACCGACAGAGGGTTCAAAAACTACTTAGGTAGGACAGTGGTTGCCGACCTCTCGTATTGTTCGAAAACTTATATATTTATATGATTTCGACAATATTAATATGGAAATTAATATTAATCATATGAAATGAATATTTATCGTAATGTATAAATGAAAAAATGATAAAATATTCCTATATTCTCTTAGAATTATAGAATAGCCCTATACGTGAAAGGTTATAGTAGTGTAAACAAGGCTGGTACCGACAGAGGGTTCAAAAACTACTTAGGTAGGCAGTGGTTGCCGACCTCTCGTATTGTTCGACTTATATATTTATATGATTTCGACAATATTATATGGAAATTAAATATTAATCATATGGAATGAATATTTATCGTATGTATAAATGAAAAAATGATCAAATATTCCTATATTCTCTTAGAATTATAGAATAGACCATATACGTGAAAGGTTATAGTAGTGTAACAAGGCTGGTACCGAAGAGGGTTCAAAAACTACTATAGGTAGGCAGTGGTTCCCGACCTCTCGTATTGTTCGAAACTTATATATTTATATGATTTCGACAATATTATATGGAAATTAAATATTAATCATATGGAAATGAATATTTATCGTATGTATAAATGAAAAAAGATCAAATATTCCTATATTCTCTCTCTAGAATTATAGGAATAGCCCATATACGTGAAAG
>NW_025048809.1:0-9998 GCF_016746365.2 Drosophila yakuba | reverse complement strand
CGCAACGCGTGTATATTATGGTCCATATACACACAATTTTTTTGTTACCATTTTTATTTGATTTCGAATGTTCGAATTATTAGGAAATGCATTGTTTATTTTTATTTGAATGCCGTTTATTTAATTTAATGTTTTGAGCCAACACTACCCACAACATCAAATTTTAATAGAAATGTTAAAATGTGGTCACCAGTCACTTTTAACATACATATGTGGTAAATGTGGTCCCCAATCACATTACCTTTGTGGTTGCCAGCCACATTTATTTATTATATAAATATATCAGAATTTTGTTTGATTCCATTGAGAAATCTATCAATTGAATATTATTGTGTTAGATAATATTCATATATAAACGCATTTGCAAATAATCATAATAAATCATGTGCATTTCTAAAGTAAATCTCATCATTCATATATCATATGCTTTTGTAATTTGGTATTTTGGTAAATTCAATTTATTTGTATTATAACAAATGTTTATTAACGGTAAGGATATTATACAATAATGATCCTTCCGCAGGTTCACCTACGGAAACCTTGTTACGACTTTTACTTCCTCTAAATAATCAAGTTCGGTCAACTTTTGCGAAACAACCGTAACACGCAAGGCGTCACAGTGATCACGTCCGGAGACCTCACTAAATAATTCAATCGGTAGTAGCGACGGGCGGTGTGTACAAAGGGCAGGGACGTAATCAATGCGAGTTAATGACTCACACTTACTGGGAATTCCAAGTTCATGTGAACAGTTTCAGTTCACAATCCCAAGCATGAAAGTGGTTCAGCGGTTTACCCGGACCTCTCGGTCTAGGAAATACACGTTGATACTTTCATTGTAGCGCGCGTGCAGCCCAGGACATCTAAGGGCATCACAGACCTGTTATTGCTCAATCTCATTATTGCTAGACGCAATTTGTCCATTTAAGAAGCTAGTGTCCTTATAATGGGACAAACCAACAGGTACGGCTCCACTTACATAAACACATTCAAACACAATAAACATTTTACTGCCACCATGAATGAAGGCTATATAAGCTTCAGCACCATAATCCTGAAGATATCTATTTAATATATTTGAGTCTCGTTCGTTATCGGAATTAACCAGACAAATCACTCCACGAACTAAGAACGGCCATGCACCACCACCCATAGATTCGAGAAAGAGCTATCAATCTGTCTTACACACTTATGTTCGGACCTGGTAAGTTTTCCCGTGTTGAGTCAAATTAAGCCGCAGGCTCCACTCCTGGTGGTGCCCTTCCGTCAATTCCTTTAAGTTTCAGCTTTGCAACCATACTTCCCCCGGAGCCCAAAAGCTTTGGTTTCCCGGGAAGCGACTGAGAGAGCCATAAAAGTAGCTACACCCAATTGCTAGCTGGCATCGTTTATGGTTAGAACTAGGGCGGTATCTGATCGCCTTCGAACCTCTAACTTTCGTTCTTGATTAATGAAAACATCTTTGGCAAATGCTTTCGCTTAAGTTAGTCTTACGACGGTCCAAGAATTTCACCTCTCGCGTCGTAATACTAATGCCCCCAAACTGCTTCTATTAATCATTACCTCTTGATCTGAAAACCAATGAAAGCAGAACAGAGGTCTTATTTCATTATCCCATGCACAGAATATTCAGGCATTTGAAGCCTGCTTTAAGCACTCTAATTTGTTCAAAGTAATAGTACCGGCCCACAATAACACTCGTTTAAGAGCACTAATGCAGGTTTTTAAATAGGAGGAACATATGAAAAAATACAAGTATTTAATCACATGTAAGAACTCCACCGGTAATACGCTTACATACATAAAGGTATAGTACTAACCACAATTGTAAGTTGTACTACCCGTATGAAGCACAAGTTCAACTACGAACGTTTTAACCGCAACAACTTTAATATACGCTATTGGAGCTGGAATTACCGCGGCTGCTGGCACCAGACTTGCCCTCCAATTGGTCCTTGTTAAAGGATTTAAAGTGTACTCATTCCAATTACAGGGCCTCGGATATGAGTCCTGTATTGTTATTTTTCGTCACTACCTCCCCGAGCTGGGAGTGGGTAATTTACGCGCCTGCTGCCTTCCTTAGATGTGGTAGCCGTTTCTCAGGCTCCCTCTCCGGAATCGAACCCTGATTCCCCGTTACCCGTTGCAACCATGGTAGTCCTAGATACTACCATCAAAAGTTGATAGGGCAGACATTTGAAAGATCTGTCGTCGGTACAAGACCATACGATCTGCATGTTATCTAGAGTTCAACCAATAAAACGATCTTGCGATCGCTTGGTTTTAGCCTAATAAAAGCACATGTCCCATAAGGTTCATGTTTTAATTGCATGTATTAGCTCTAGAATTACCACAGTTATCCAAGTAACTGTTAACGATCTAAGGAACCATAACTGATATAATGAGCCTTTTGCGGTTTCACTTTTAATTCGTGTGTACTTAGACATGCATGGCTTAATCTTTGAGACAAGCATATAACTACTGGCAGGATCAACCAGAATAATGTTTCTTTCTTCATATTTCATTCATATTTTTTGAATTGAAATAAGTAATATAAATATTATAGATTTCCATTTTATATAAATTTCCGTTTTTTATTAAATCTATTTTAAATCGATTACGGCCATTTTTATATAGCATTCGTATTCGTAAATTCCATTAATGTTTTATACCATTATATATATATATATTTCCATAATATTGTATTTATATTATACATATTTCATTCTAAAATATTATTTTGTTTCCAACATACATAAGTATTGTATCCACACATGTACAATTTTTGTTTAACCAATATAAATATTGAGTTAAATCATTTGCATTTTGATGATAAATTTAAAATTTATCTTTTTCCATATAACTCTCTGGTAATATATAACATAAAACCGAGCGCATATGATATTCATATATAAAATTTGGTAATTTTTCCAATATCAATATATTTATTATACCGGGGTAACGATATAATATTTCCTTTTATGGCGTGGTAATAAATTATTAGTTTATTATCTTCATTATTATTAATAAATAATAATGCCTGCCGTCAAAAATTAACGATAATATATGGAAACGATTTGTTATTCTATGTATAATAGAAACTTGACTTTTGTTTCAACGATATTATCTAAGGGCGTATATTCTTATTAACCGCGGAGCCAAGTCCCAAATGTTCATAAGAACCTGAGAAACAAATTTGTACGGAAAATAATATACTATATTTGTAAGTAACCAATATAATGAGATAGGTCGGCAACCAGTGCCTTCCTACCTAATAGTAGTTTTGAAACCCGCTGTCATTAAAAATTAACGATGTTATATGGAAACGATTTGTTATTCTATTAATAATAGAATACTTGACTGTTGTTTCAACGATAACATCTAAGGGCGTATATTTTTATTAACCGCGTAGCCAAGTTCCCAAATGTTCATTAGAACCTGAGAAACAAATTTGTACGGAAAATAATATACTTTATTTGTAAGTAACCAATATAATATATAAAGCGGGAGGTCAGCAACCACTGCTTACCTATAGTAGTTTTTGAACCCGCTGTCCTCAAAACGGGTATTTTCAATTCTGTTTGGTATCCAACATACAGGATATTCTCTTATATATCAAGAGAATACAGTAATATTATATTAATATTTCCTTTATTCATATATAATTAAATATATTTTTCCATTATTCATACGATAAATATTCATTTCCATATGATTAATATTTAATTTCCATATAATATTGTCGAAATCATATAAATATATAAGTTTCGAACAATACGAGAGGTCGGCAACCACTGCCTACCTATAGTAGTTTTTGAACCCTCTGTCGGTACCAGCCTTGTTTACACTACTATAACCTTTCACGTATATGGGCTATTCCTATAATTCTAAGAGAATATAGGAATATTTGATCATTTTTTCATTTATACATACGATAAATATTCATTTCCATATGATTAATATTTAATTTCCATATAATATTGTCGAAATCATATAAATATATAAGTTTCGAACAATACGAGAGGTCGGCAACCACTGCCTACCTATAGTAGTTTTTGAACCCTCTGTCGGTACCAGCCTTGTTTACACTACTATAACCTTTCACGTATATGGGCTATTCCTATAATTCTAAGAGAATATAGGAATATTTTATCATTTTTTCATTTATACATACGATAAATATTCATTTCCATATGATTAATATTTAATTTCCATATAATATTGTCGAAATCATATAAATATATAAGTTTCGAACAATACGAGAGGTCGGCAACCACTGCCTACCTATAGTAGTTTTTGAACCCTCTGTCGGTACCAGCCTTGTTTACACTACTATAACCTTTCACGTATATGGGCTATTCCTATAATTCTAAGAGAATATAGGAATATTTTATCATTTTTTCATTTATACATACGATAAATATTCATTTCCATATGATTAATATTTAATTTCCATATAATATTGTCGAAATCATATAAATATATAAGTTTCGAACAATACGAGAGGTCGGCAACCACTGCCTACCTATAGTAGTTTTTGAACCCTCTGTCGGTACCAGCCTTGTTTACACTACTATAACCTTTCACGTATATGGTCTATTCCTATAATTCTAAGAGAATATAGGAATATTTGATCATTTTTTCATTTATACATACGATAAATATTCATTTCCATATGATTAATATTTAATTTCCATATAATATTGTCGAAATCATATAAATATATAAGTTTCGAACAATACGAGAGGTCGGCAACCACTGCCTACCTATAGTAGTTTTTGAACCCTCTGTCGGTACCAGCCTTGTTTACACTACTATAACCTTTCACGTATATGGGCTATTCCTATAATTCTAAGAGAATATAGGAATATTTGATCATTTTTTCATTTATACATACGATAAATATTCATTTCCATATGATTAATATTTAATTTCCATATAATATTGTCGAAATCATATAAATATATAAGTTTCGAACAATACGAGAGGTCGGCAACCACTGCCTACCTATAGTAGTTTTTGAACCCTCTGTCGGTACCAGCCTTGTTTACACTACTATAACCTTTCACGTATATGGGCTATTCCTATAATTCTAAGAGAATATAGGAATATTTTATCATTTTTTCATTTATACATACGATAAATATTCATTTCCATATGATTAATATTTAATTTCCATATAATATTGTCGAAATCATATAAATATATAAGTTTCGAACAATACGAGAGGTCGGCAACCACTGCCTACCTATAGTAGTTTTTGAACCCTCTGTCGGTACCAGCCTTGTTTACACTACTATAACCTTTCACGTATATGGTCTATTCCTATAATTCTAAGAGAATATAGGAATATTTGATCATTTTTTCATTTATACATACGATAAATATTCATTTCCATATGATTAATATTTAATTTCCATATAATATTGTCGAAATCATATAAATACAGAAGTTTCGAACAATACGAGAGGTCGGCAACCACTGCCTACCTATAGTAGTTTTTGAACCCTCTGTCGGTACCAGCCTTGCTTACACTACTATAACCTTTCACGTATATGGGTTATTCCTATAATTCTAAGAGAATATAGGAATATTTGATCATTTTTTCATTTATACATACGATAAATATTTATTTCCATATGATTAATATTTAATTTCCATATAATATTGTCGAAATCATATAAATACATAAATTTCGAACAATACGAGAGGCAACCACTGCCTACCCTATGGTCGGCAACCACTGCCTACCTATAGTAATATGGTATAGTATAGTAGTACTATAACCTTTCACATGTATGGGTTTTTTTTATATCATACTAATAGAAAATAGAAATATTCCATCATTTTTTCCTTTATATGTATATATAATTATATTAATTTATATATACTTATATATTTTTTCCTGTATTCATATAATATATATATTTTTTTAAATATGTATATTATTTAATTTAATATACCATTATATTGTCTGTATTCATATGATAAATATTTATTATTTTCATATGTTTTATATTTAATATACCTATAGTATTGGGTTTTTTTTCTAATACTATAAGAATATACGAATATTTCATATATTCCTTTAGTCATAATAAAGTTATAATTTCTATTATAAGAGAAGGACACCACCACTTTCATTAGCGTCACTAAATTGATGACAAGCTATTTGGCAACCTGATAGAATTTTGTAAAGTCTTTATTTCTATCATTAGTAGATAGTAGATAGATGGGGACAATTTCATTAGCGTCACTAAATCGATGACGAGCCATTTGGCAACCTGATAGAATTTTGTAAAGTCTTTATTTCTATCATTAGTAGATAGTAGATAGATGGGGACAATTTCATTAGCGTCACTAAATCGATGACGAGCCATTTGGCAACCTGATAGAATTTTATAAAGTCTTTATTTTCTTTATTTTTATCATTTATATGTAGAGATTTGCATGATAGATTTGTAGCTATCTATCATTAGTAGATAGTAGATAGATGGGACAATTTCATTAGCGTCACTAAATCGATGACGAGCCATTTGGCAACCTGATAGAATTTTGTAAAGTCTTTATTTCTATCATTAGTAGATAGTAGATAGATGGGGACAATTTCATTAGCGTCACTAAATCGATGACGAGCCATTTGGCAACCTGATAGAATTTTGTAAAGTCTTTATTTCTATCATTAGTAGATAGTAGATAGATGGGGACAATTTCATTAGCGTCACTAAATCGATGACGAGCCATTTGGCAACCTGATAGAATTTTGTAAAGTCTTTATTTCTATCATTAGTAGATAGTAGATAGATGGGGACAATTTCATTAGCGTCACTAAATCGATGACGAGCCATTTGGCAACCTGATAGAATTTTGTAAAGTCTTTATTTCTATCATTAGTAGATAGTAGATAGATGGGACAATTTCATTAGCGTCACTAAATCGATGACGAGCCATTTGGCAACCTGATAGAATTTTGTAAAGTCTTTATTTCTATCATTAGTAGATAGTAGATAGATGGGGACAATTTCATTAGCGTCACTAAATCGATGACAAGCTATTTGGCAACCAGATAGAATTTTTTAGTCTTTCTTTCTATCATATGATATATAATATTATATATCGCGCGTCCAGTCGGTCGGTCGGTCAGTCAGTCGTCAGTCGCGTCCAGTCGGGGTGGTCGGCTCTCGAGGGCACTGGCGCTTGCGCGCTAACCCTCAAAAACCAACAAACAAGTACCACACGAGTACTCAATGGTCTTATTTATTTCGAATCATCAAGCAAAGGATAAGCTTCAGTGGATCGCAGTATGGCAGCTGCTCAACCACTTACAACACCTTGCCTGTTACAAAAGTCGTTTACAATTGATTCTAGGCTTTGTCATTGTATTAAATAATGCTTTTATATGTAACTAGCGCGGCATCAGGTGATCGAAGATCCTCCCAATTTACTATGTTACAAATTACATTGGCATCACATCCATTGTCGTTTATAAAGTAAATTATAAACTTTAAATGGTTTAGAAGCCATACAATGCAAATTGCCCCTTATTTATCATTGCAGTCCAGCACGGATACGACCTTAGAGGCGTTCAGGCATAATCCAACGGACGTAGCGTCATACCACTGTTCGCTCGAACAAGTATTGTGCCATTGGTCCGTACCTGCGGTTCCTCTCGTACTACGCAGGAATGCTGTCGCAACAACGTTTTGTCATTAGTAGGGTAAAACTAACCTGTCTCACGACGGTCTAAACCCAGCTCACGTTCCCTTGCATGGGTGAACAATCCAACGCTTGGTGAATTTTGCTTCACAATGATAGGAAGAGCCGACATCGAAGGATCAAAAAGCGACGTCGCTATGAACGCTTGGCCGCCACAAGCCAGTTATCCCTATGGTAACTTTTCTGACACCTCTTGTTAAAAACTCTTTAAACCAAAAGGATCGATAGGCCGAGCTTTTGCTGTCCCTGTGTGTACTGAACACCGAGATCAAGTCAGCATTTGCCCTTTTGCTCTATGTGTGGTTTCTGTCCGCACTGAGCTGGCCTTGGGACACCTCCGTTATTATTTGAGAGATGTACCGCCCCAGTCAAACTCCCTACCTGGCAATGTCCTTGAATTGGATCATACCTGAGTAATTGGAGTTATACCAAATTTTCAAATCAAAAATACATAAATGCATCGTTTTATTAAAGAATTTGTTTGCGATTATATAACAAACTCGTGATACTTTGATCAAGAAGCTTGCATCAAAACCCAATACCATAAGATATAATAAATATATCCGTATAATGGCTAGGAAATGATACACGTTCCATTTAATCAAGTAAGTAAGGAAACAATAAGAGTAGTGGTATTTCATTGACGATACCAAACCGAGGTCTAATATCTCCCACTTATTCTACACCTCTTATGTCTCCTTACACTGCCAGATTAGAGTCAAGCTCAAAAGGGTCTTCTTTCCCCGCTAATTATTCCAAGCCCGTTCCCTTGGCTGTGGTTTCGCTAGATAGTAGATAGGGACAGTAGGAATCTCGTTAATCCATTCATGCGCGTCACTAATTAGATGACGAGGCATTTGGCTATTTTTTTTTTTTTTTTTTTGATCGCAAAGGTATGGAAATCTTCGAAAGATACTAGGGCTGCCGTTATTTGATCAGTTCCTAGCATGCACGATTCATTGCTCTATCCGAACCGAAGTTCCGCAACGCCTACGTACTAAAACCATCCTCATAGCCGTAAATAACCAATATGTGCGATGTTTATGCCTTTTTGATATTGTGCCAAGGCAGCAGGCAGATGTATGTGAACCAAACGTTTTAAGCTACGTCCAATCACGAGAAAACCCGCTAAGGTACATGAACTGTCTAAAACAGCCAAGACTGCCTCTCATAACCTGGACGCTAATGATATGACTATCATATTTGCTGAGGAGACCCTTCGCAATCAATCGTTTTACGGATTGACCACTCCAAATCCCCCTCCAGTTTAGGGTGGCAGAATGAAACTCGATGTCACCTGCGGCTTCGAATCGGCGACGCAATTCAGTTCGTATGTCCGGTCTGTCGTATCTATTGATTTTGCGCTGATGCGCTTCGTCCATAGAATGTCCGTCTGTCACAACCTGCACGTCAATCACATCAATGTGATTTTGTCGGAGTACCACCAGGTCCGGTTTATTAAGGCCGGATTCGCACTGCAGACTTGGTTCGGCAATGACCACGCAGCCTCTCTCCTCAAGTCCCCGCTTGATTCGATTTACTACGCAGTTGTGTCTAGCTACTCGCCTCCCATGCGAACGATAGCATTTTTGCATAATTGGTTTGTTGTTTCGGGAGCATCACATCCTGCACGACACTGCCTCTCCAATTCGTGCCTTCCCCTCGTAGTGCGAGACTTTGTGGGTAGGGCATTTATCCGCAGCCGAATACCGTCTAAATATTCCTTTCCTGTTAGTAAACGCGTGGGCTGACTAACCCACCCGTGTTGGGGACCATAGTGGCCCGCTTCACGGAGTCCGCCACCATCAACGGAGAGGTACAACCTGTTCGCCCAATACTTTTCTATTGCCGGACGCGATAACAATTCATTTTGTTCAGCTATCAATCTACCTCGGCCCTTTGTTTTTTCCGCTTCGATGAAGGAGCTGGCTTCCTCGGATTGTACGAGGTGGGCCATTTTATGTTGCTCAATCGTCTAAGTCGTAACATTGGTGCTACCATCTTAGTGATGGAATTCCGAGACCCCCACATTTTGGGGGGGCATGAACGAATGCTATCGGCACATCCGACGGAAGATTTAGCCATCTTCGCACATAGAAACGTATTAGCTTGTCAGTCTTTCGTAAGACGCCTATCGTCACACTCCCAAGGGATAACTTGTGATAGAGTTGTGGGATCAGGACAGTCCGAAGGGCGAACAACCTCTGTTGTGGCTTAAGGGGGGCCTCTGACAATCTTTGTAGCTTTGGACCAATGTCCTCTGCCGGATTGCATCGAACCCT